>NC_007088.5:2810631-2888074 GCF_000004695.1 Dictyostelium discoideum AX4
AAACTTTGGCAGAACCATTACAAAGGGATGTCGTCACATCAATGTTTGAACTGTCAGTTGATGCTCAACTCCAGTATGGTAGTAATTTAGATAATGATAATTTATCAGCATTAATGTTATTTCGTAGAAAGATTTTAAATTTTAATCTATTTCGTATGATGATGTTAAATGATCCAAATAGTTTCATACCATTACCTTCCCCATTCCCAATTCAAACTACAACAATCTCTTCAAATGGTACTATTGTTAATCCAACAAATGTAAATAATAATAATATTAATAATAATAATAATAATAATAATAATAATAATAATAATAATAATAATAATAATAATAATAATAATAATAATAATAATAATAATACAACTACAACAACCACTACAACTACTTCTGCGAATACTGTTCAATCTGGTACAACTAGTAATAGTAATTTAGTTTTCCAACAAACTTCAAATTCTAATACTTTATCACCATCTCAACAACAACAACAACAAACTCAACAACAACAATCTATTAATGGTAGTAGTACTGGTAGTTTAAGTGATGCCCAATATCAAGATTTAGGTATTCATTTAGATACATCTTCTGCTAATAGTGGTTGTGGTATTAATGTTAGTATTGGTAGTAGTATTGGTGGTGGTGGTGGTGGTAGTAGTTTGAATGGTAGTAATTTAAATGGTAGTAGTAGTATTAGTGGTAGTATTAGTGGTGGTAGTAGTAATGGTGGTGGTCAATTTATTATGTCACCTCAATTTTCATTGGATGGTGCATATCAACAACAACAACCAAGTTCATATAATATTAATAATGAAATGGAATTAGCTGAAAAAGATGAAGATGAAATATTTAATAATAACAACAAAGATAATAATAATAATAATAATAATAATAATAATAATAATAATAATAATAATAATAATAATAATAATAATAATAATAATAATAATAATAATAATAGTAGTAGTATTAATAGTAATATTAATAATGTAAATAATTGTAATATAAATAATAATAGTAATAGTAATAACGGTAGCATTAATTCACCAAGACCATCAACACCTACAACTCTAAATAGTAGCGGAAAGAGAAGTAAAAAGATATATAGAGGTGATTCATTTGGTGCAGGTAATGATATTAGTACTGGTTTAATGGCTAGTTCAGATCAAATCATTCCACCACCACAACAACAACAACACCAACAACTTGTAAATAATAATAATAATAATATGAATAACAGTGAAAATAATATATTATTGGCAGATTCCAATAAAGGATTATCAGTTTCATTGGGTTCATTACCAACAAATACACCATCTTCTATGGAAATCGAACAACAACAACAACAACAACAGCAGCAACAACAGCAGCAACAACAACAACATTTAAATCAACAACAAATTTTACATCAACAATTACATCATCATTTAAGTAGTAGTTTAGGTGGTGCACAATTTACAAATATTCAACAACAACAACAACAACAAAGTGGTAATATATTTTATAATTCACCATATAATTCATCACAAGTTTATATGAATCCATATGGTACTAGTATTACAAATACTTCTTTAGCTGGTCCTTCAACAACAAGTAGTGCTATGCAACATATGATCACTAATATGACTTCTTCAAATATTATTGTAAATAATCAAAACAATAATAATAATGATCAAAATAATAATAATAATAATAATAACAATAACAATAGTACAACAAATTCAAATGTAAACAATAACAATAATACAACAAATACACCATCATCACCACCACAACCAAATAATTGTACACCAACTCAAACATCAATAATTACATCGAATGGAGTTGTTGTACCAAGTTTACAAATGAGAGGTACAATTACTAATCCTCCACCAGTATTACCAACTCCTGATACTTTGGTTTTACAACAACAACAACAACAACAACAACAACAACAACAACAACAACAACAACAACAACAACAACAACAACAACAACAACAACAACAACAACAAGAGACACCTCATACACCAACTAGTAATAGTATTAGTTCACCAAGGTCATCACCTGTTCATCAACAATCACCATCAAATACAAATACAACCACAACTTCAACAACAACAATTAGACATAGTGCTGTAACACAATTATCATTTGCAGGATTACATAATCAACAAGTTTCACCAATTTCACCACGTTCTCCTCGTTCACCACATGGTACATCTGGTGATTATAATGATGGTAGTCAATCACCTTCCTCTCGTAGAAAGAATAGATTCACTGATTTTCAAATTAAAAGAATGAATGATTGTTTCGAGAATTTAGATAAAAATAATAATGGTAAATTCACAAGTGAAGAAATTTGTCAAATCGCCACAGAGTTGGGTTTAACTGATCAACAAGTTCGTGTATTCTTTCAAAATAAACGTGCCCGTTCACGTCCTTCTCCAAGAGGTCAACCTACGAATCCATTAACTTCTTCAACTAATAATGGTAACAATAGTAATTTAGCTTTACAACATTTACAACAACAACATTTACAACAAGTCCAACAACAACAACAACAATTATTACAATTACAACAACAACAGCAACAACAACAACAACAATTACATCAACAATCTGCTAATACAACACCTCAATTAAATTCAATGAACCCTAACAGTATTAATTATAATAATAATAATAATAATAATAATAATAATAATAATAATAATAATAATAATAATAATAATAATAATAATAATAATAATAATAATAATAATATTATTAATAATAATATCACAACAATAAATGAATAAATAAAAATTATTTTTTAAGAAAAACAAAAAACTAAAGAATTTAATTATTTAGAATTATAATGTTTTTTTTATTCTCTATTTTTTAATATTGATTTTGTTTATTTTTTTATTTTTTTGTTTTATTGTTTTATAAATTTCTTAATTTATAGTTTTTAAAAAAAAAAAAAAGATCCAATTAGTGGATGGAATTAAATATTTAAATTGTAATATGAACCCTTTTTTTATTTATTTTTTTTTTATTTTTATTTTTTTAATACTTTTTTAGAAAAAGTATTGCCGGCGGTATCTAAAGAAGTGGTGATTTTTTTGTTTTTTGGTAATAAAAAAAAAAAAAAAGTGGAAAAACACTAACTGGAAAAAATTTTTTTTTTTTTTTTTTTTCATTAGCCAAATTTGTCGCATTTTATTTTTTTTATTTTTTATTTTAATTTTTTTTTTTTTTTTAATTTTTTTTGAATTTTTTTTTTTTTTTTTTTTTTTTTTTTTTTTTTTTTTTTTTTTTTTTTTTTTTTTTTTTTTTTTTTCGATTTGTTTTATATATTTGTGTTGTTAATTTACTAGTAGATGACAGGTAGTAATAATTTAAATTCATTGAATAATAATAACAACAACAAAATATCTTTACAAGAAACTATACAAGATATAATAAAATGTAGTATTTGTTTAAATAGTCCAAAGAATCCAAGATTCTGTCCAAGATGTTCAGCTTTATTTTGTTTGGAATGCATAGATCGTTGGATAATATCAAATCCTACTTGTCCTGCTTGTAGAGATACTTTAACAAGTGATAATTTAAATTCAAATTTAATTGTTTCAAATATTTTAAATGTAATGTATAAATATATTTATAATAATAAAAAAATAAAAAAATAAAAAAATAAAAAAAAAAATATATATATACATAATAAAAAAAATTATAATAAAAAATCTATAGATTTTTTTTTTTTATTATTATAAATATTTCTATATGTAGTTATTTTAGTTTTAGTTTAAATTTGTTTTTTATTTTTAATTATATTTGAAATTTTATATATATATAGAGTTTTTCTTTACTTTTTCTTAATTTTTTTTTTTTACGTGTTATTTTTTTTATATTTTTTTTTTTCTTTTAAAAAATTTTAAATGTACTAACTATTTCAATAATATATTAGGAATTGGTTAAATCAGAGCAAGAAGAATATACATCATCAGATATATGTAATTATCATGGTTATGAAAGATTATATTATTGTTCAACTTGTCAAGAACCAATTTGTTCAGATTGTGCATTATTTAAACATAAAGATCATAAAATTGAGAAATTATCAATAAATTTTAATAAGAATTTAGAAATTTTAAAAATTGAAGAAGAAGCTTTAAAGTATGTACAAAAAAAGGAAGAATATATATATATATTTTAACATTTTACTAACCCTTTTTTATATTATTTTATTTTTTATTCTAGAAAAAGACAAGAGGAATTAATTGAATTAAATTCATTTTTAGAATTAGATGCCGAAACATTATTAAAAAATAAATCACAAATTGAAAAAGAAATTTCAAAAGTAGTAATTACAATGAAAGCAAGATTAAAATATGATTTTGAAAGAAGATATAATACTATTTTAGGTAAATACCTTTTATTATTATTATTTTTATTATTTTTTTTATTTTTTTTAAATTTCTATATACTAATTTTTTTATTTTTTTATTTTTTTTATTTATTTTAAAAAATAGAATCACAAGAAAAGATAAATAATGAATTAACACATTTAGATTTCATTTATAATGATTTATTAAATCATTATAAGAAATCACCATCATCATTCGTATTGACAAGTCAACAATTTATAGGTGTTTTACAATCAGTTCATAAGAATTCTATAATGGATATTTATACACCAATCAATACTGATTTAACAAGTGAATTGATACCACCATTTGAGAATAGATTATTAAAATTTGAAAATTTCACAACTGGTGATTGTTTGTTCAGTAGTAGAATAGCATTTTATGGTATGACATGGGAAATTAAGTGTGGTATTGAAGAAGATAATTGTTTCTTAAATTTAAAGGTTTTAGAATGTAATTCAGATGGTAAATACTTTTATATGTTTACTATTGTTAATCAAAAAACAAATGTAAATAAATTGATTGAATTTGATTTACCATTTCAAGCTGGTGAAACTTTTTATATTCCAAATTTCTCTTCAAAACAAACTTTGGTATGTAATACTTTTTTTTTTTTTTTTTTTTTTTAATATTAATATATATTTTTTTTTATTTAGATTGATGAAGGATTTATATTACCAGAGAATGATATATTATTATTACAATTTTCTTTTAGACCTCAAAATTATTTTTGTTATAGTAATGATTTAAAGAGATATATAGATATATTAGAGTATAGACATAGGGGTTATTTTGGTGAAGAGGATGAAGATGATGGTACCATTGAAACTACTGTAACAAAATTACCAAATGATAAATCAACAATACTGGGTTCTGATAATTATAATGATAACTATAATGATGATGGTATTGGTGATTTAGATGAAGATGAAGAAGAAGAAGAAGATGATGAAGATGATGATGATAACTTGGATGATCATTTACAATATGATAACGATGATGATGAAGATGAAGAAGAGGATGATGAAGAACAAAATGAAGAGGATAATGATGAAGAAGGAACTAATATCCCTACATCAGAATATGAAGATTTAGATACAAGTTCAGCTAGTGTCATTTCAAATATCAATAGGAGAGACAGGTTTAAAAATAATAATATTAATAATAATAACCAATTTGTAAATAGTAACAATAATAACAATAAATATAATACTACTAATAGTAATAATAGTATAGTTGGTAGTAGTAGATATATTAATAATAATAATAATAATAATAATAATAATAATAATAATAATAATAATAATAATAATAATAATAATAATAATAATAACAATAATAACTATATTTTAAATAGAAGTTATTCAACAAATAAGATTTATAATTTCTATCAAGATGAAGAGGAAGAGGAAGAGGATGATGATAGTAATATTGATGATCAAGATGAAGATGAAGAAGAAGAAGATAGTGAAGAAGAATCATCGTTATCCTCTTCGGATTTACAAGATTTGGATTCAAGTGGGGATCAGTCATCATTAGAATTTTCATTTTCAAAATATACAAATAATTATTATAGTAACAACAATAATAATTACAATAGTGGTGGTGGTGGTGGTGTTGGTGGTGCTGGTGATAATAATAAAATTGAATGTATTAGAAGGGATTTTAATAATTTATTAAAGAGAATCAATTTTACAAATAGTCAATTAACAAATTTAAAACCTGGTGTACCAAAAGATGGTGATTTATTAAATGATGATGAAAATGATAAAAAATGTAATATTCCATTAAATGAAGATGAAGAGGAAGATGAAGATGAGGAAGATGATGTTAATAAAAATAAAACAACTTCAACTACAACTACAACCACTACCGCCACTACAACAAATGAGGTTGTCACAATAAATCCAAATACCATTTCAAATAATAGCCAAGATGAAGAGGAGGTAAAGAGTGATATCGTTAAGTTATTAGAAAATGGTATTGCAAATATGTTAAATAATAGTAATAGTAGTAATAGAAGTTCAAACAATCTAAAACAACAACAACAACAACAACAACAACTACAGAAAGATGATCAAAAACAAAAAGATGAACAACAAAATAAATCAAATACTGGTTGTGATATTGATCAATTAAACATCTTATCAAAATTATCAATCAAAGAAAGCTGTGATAGTATTAAAAATAATGATAATGATAGTTTAGGAAATAGTACTAATAATAACAATAATAATAATCTTAATAATAATAATAATAATAATAATAATAATAATAATAATAATAATAATAATAATAATAATAATAATAGTAATAATAATAATCTTCAATCATTTTTACAATCAAATGAAAATACAGAAAATGAAACCGATTTCAATGATAATAATACAAATCCAGAAACAAACACAGAGACTGAAAATGAATATTTAACAAGTTCAAATATGAACTTGGATGGCGGTGAAAGCGAATTCGATAGTAATAAAAGCTACGAAGGTAGTAGTACCGATGAAAATTTTAATTCAGATGAAGATTACCAGGATGAAGATAATTTCAACCAAGATGCAACTGGTAGCGAGAGTGCTAATAATGATGATTATTTGGATGATAATGAAAGAGAAGGCTCAGATTCAATTGAAAATTATGATGAGGATATTGAAAAAGTATTAACCTCTCATAATATCATAACTACTCCTTCTATACCACCATCTCAACAACCACAACCTCAACTTCAAACTCAACCTCAAACACAACCACAATCTCAACCTCAATCTCAACCTCAACTTCAACCTCAATCTCAACCCCAACCCCAAACTCAACCTCAACTTCAACCTCAACTTCAACCTCAACTTCAACCTCAACTTCAACCTCAACTTCAACCTCAACTTCAACCTCAACTTCAACCTCAAACTCAACCACAACAACAAAAGAAATATGATGACTTAAGTGAAAATCAAATTCAAACCGAAAATAGAAACAAAAAGATAAAAGAAGAAATAAATAATAAAACCAATAACGACAATAATAATGAATTGGGTAAAAGTAGTAAGAGTAATACGAGTAGCAGCAGCAGTAGCAGTAGTAGTAGTAGCAGTAGTTATAGCGAAAGTGAAAGTAGTGAAAGTGATTCAAATAATGAATATGATAATGAAGATGAAGATGATATTGTTAATCAAGTTTCAAATTTTAATTTCAATTTCAATGATGCATCCAACTTTAAGAACTTTTCATTTAGACCAAAATTCCCTTCAGATGAAAATGATAATGATGACAATGATGATGACTATGAAATTAATATAGATTTAAAAAATATACAAAAGATTTCTCCAATTTTAAGAGCAATAGAGAATGGTGAAAGCAATATCAATCACTATCAATCTCCAGTTTCATTATCTTCTTCTTCCTCTGTTAGTAGTTTTAGTGGTAGTGGTAATAGTGTTCCAATAACAGCAACAACAACAACAACAACAACAACAACAACAACAACCACTACAACTACTGATGACGATAGTGGGATTAATATGCCTATATCACCTTTATCAGCTTCACCACCATCACCACCACCTCAAAATGAACCTCAAATAAATAATGAAACAAATGACAACGATGTAAAACTACCCCAAATATAATCAAAACAAAATCAAAACCACACACATACATATATATATTTATTTCTTTTTTTTTCTTGTTTCTTTTTTTTTTTTTTATTCATTTAAAAAAACAAATAAAAAAAAAATAATAATTGTAAAAAATAAAACTTTGTCTTCTACTATAATAATACATTTTTTTTTTTATTTAAATTTATTTTAATTTATCTTTTTTCTTATTTGTTCATTATTAACAGTTATTGTTGTTACAGTAGATTTTACATATTTTGTAATATCAGAAATAGCTTTTTCATTTAAAGTTGTTATACCAAATGATAGATTTGTTACTGATGATGGAAGATTTGATAAACTTTCAATATTAGTAAAATTTGAACCAAGTGTTAACGATGTTACATTTGATGAAATACCATTTTTTAATAATTCAATATTAAAATTATAAAGATTTAAATTTGTTAACGATTGAGAATATGGAATGGGGTCTGTAACTCTAAATTTTAATCCACTTCTAAATGATAGAACTGAATGTAACAAATGACCTGGATAAACATAATATTCATCACCCAAATCCAAATATTTAACTGATGAAGGTATTGATTCAATAACTGAAAAAAGTTTATTGAAAACTAGGTGAATTACAGATGGTGGAATAGATTCACCCCTAATTGGATGATTAAATGATGGTAATATTAAAAATTTAATTCCGCTTGGTAATAATTTTGGTGTTAATGGCTGGTTATACATTGGTAACTTTAAGTATTCAACAGTTTCAGGAATTGGTAAAGTTTCAAATGATTGATTAAATGTTGAAAGTTCTAAATATTTTAAACCAAAAAATAATGATTCTCTAGTAATCTTTGAATTTAAAATTAAAGTTAATTTTGAATCAAATTCATTTTGAGAACAGGACATATAGTTTTGATTATTTTCATTATTAATTTTAATTGGTTTGTTAATTTGTTGTATTTCACCTTGTTGAATTAATTTTGAAACACCACTTGGAATGGAACCTTCGCTAAATGGTGCAGAAGCCAATGGTAACTCTAATGTTGAAATATAATATGGTATCACTCCCCATTGAAGTGGTTGTTTATATGAGGCTAATGATAATTCAACTAAACTACATGGTAAAGCACCCCATTCTATTGGCTGATTAAAAGATTGTAATTTTAAAATTGTTACAGTTTTTGGAATAATGTCTGTTGTTAATGGTTGGTTAAATGATGATAATAATAATGTTCTAACCCCTTTAGGAATTGAACCTTGAGTAAGTGTTTTGTTATAAGATGGTAACTTTAAAGTACGAACACTAGTTGGAATTACACCTGGTAAAATGGTTTGATTAAATGAAGCCAATTCCAATGTATGAATACTTTCAGGAATTACACCAACATTTAATTGTCTATGAAATGAAGATAAAGATAAATAATAAACACCATATGTAAATGTTTTTTTACAAATTGGTTGATTAAATAATGGTAAAATTAAACCATCAGAATTGTTTTGAATTCCAATATAAATTAAACCATCATTTGGTTCACCAATTAAAGTTGAATATTTTGGTAAACTTGTTGTAATCTTAAAATAATAATAATATTGAAATAATTTAAATTAGAATAATATTTTAGAAAAAAAAAAAATAAACTTTAAAAAAAAATTAAAAATTTACCTTATTGGAAATTATATCAGTTAGAATTTGATTATTAATATTTTTAGAAAGTAATTGTGAAATTACTTTTTTAAATTTTTCAACTAAATGATTTGGAATTTTTGAAAATAAAAAATCAATATTTTCATCTTTTGTACAGTCACAACCCAACATTTGAATTAAAACACAACCCAAATTAAACATATCCAAATGGATTGAATCTTCGTAACCAATGTTTAAGGAGAAATTAATAAATTTAACACTAAATCCATATTCACTTTCATCATTAACCAATAATATATTTTCACCTTTTATATTACCATGAACGATTTTATTATCTTTGTGAATACAATTTAATGATTCTACCAATTTACATGTTACCAATTCAATAATTGTATTTGAAACATTATTAAAATTATCTATTGAACTATCATTTGGAATTAATTTAACTTTTGAAATTGGTATTGAATATTCTATAAATTCCAAATAAATATAAACATCTTGATTATTATCTTTACCACACCCATAATATTTTAAAACATATTTATTATCTCTTAATTTAATATGATTTAAAATTTCATTTTCATTCTTTTTTTTTATTTTTATTAAAAAAATAATTAGTAAATTATATTTGATATAAAAAAAAAAAAAGAAAAAAAAAAAAATTATTTGTTAAATTATAATTGAAATAAAAAAATACTTACAAAATATTGAGATTTAATTTTTTTAACAGTACATAAACCAAAACGATTATTTGTAAAATTTGGACCTTTTAATTTTTTTGACATATAGACAGTGAATTGTTCGTTAGATTCTAATTGGGTTATAATCTCCCATTCTTTTTCAATATGATTTTGAAATTCAATTTTTTTTTGGTTTGTAAATTTTATATGAGTATTTATTTGATCAAAAGTTGTAGATATAATATCCATTGTTGTTTTATTATTATAATTATGAATATTTTTAATTATAAATTATTAAATTTTTTTTTTTTTTTTTTGATTTTATTTTATTTAAATACTTAAAAATAGAATCAAAATCAAAAATAAAAATAAAAATAAATAATTAATAATAAAAATAAAAATAACAAACAAGCCCCACAATTTTGTAAATCGAACCACTCATTTCAAAATTGTAAATTGGATTTTATTTTATTTTATTTTATTTTTTTTTTTTTTTTTTTTTTTTTTTACAAATCTAAAAATATCGCATCGTGTTAAGATTAACCTCCTAAACACAAAATAAATGAAATTTTTAATTAAAAAAAAAAAAAATAAAAAAAATAAAAAATAAAAATAAAAATAAAAACCCATTGATTACAAAACCATCAAACAATTCTTTCTAATAATTAAAAGGGTATTTTTTTTTTTTTTTTTTTATATTTTTTATTTTCATTTTTTTTATCAAAATCCCAAACTACAATCACTTCTTATAAAAATACAGCATATGTACCCCAATAATACAATCGGTAGAATTGTGTTCATTTCCATTTTTTTTTTTTCTTTTTTTTTTTTTTTTTTTTTATTTATTATTTTATTATATTTTATTTTTTTATTTTTTTTATTTTTATTTATTATTTGTAAACTAAACATACAAAACAAAACAAAACAAAACAAAAAAATTGGTTTAGGTTGAATTTTTTTTTTTTTTTTTTTTTTTTTTTAAATCTGGTATTTGGATAAATCTTGTTTGTCTTTTTTTTTGACAATTTTTAAAAAACTTTATTTATTTTTTACTACCTTGTGGAGAATTACCTGGCCAATTATAACCTAAGGATCTAATGAAACCAAATTTCTTTGATAATTCATCAGCAGATTTTGGACCACGTGAACCAAAGGAATATGGTTCAGGTTTAATCTTTTCTTTTTCAATTTGATCGAGTAATGGTGTAAATATTTGCCATGCAACATCTAATTCATCATCTCTGACGAAAAGGTTATGATCACCTTTAATTGAATCAAGAATTAAACGTTCATATGCATCTGGTAAATCAAGATTTTCAAATCTATGACGATATGATAAATCTAATTCAGTTTGTTCAATTTTCTATTATAATAATAATAAAAAAAAAAAATATATTAATATTAAATTTTTGGTGATAATTAATAATAATAATAATGAATTAATTAAAATACAAACATTTTCTAAACCTGGTTTCTTTGATAATAATTTTAAGTAAACAGCTTCACCTGGTTGAATTCTCATAACTAATTCATTTCTTGAGATATCATCATCAGAGAATAAAAAGTTATCTGGACGTTTGAATTGAATTCTAACTTCAGTTTTTCTTTCATCTAAAGCTTTACCACATTTTAAGATGAATGGCATACCTCTCCATCTTGGATTATTGATATGGAAAACAGCGGCAGCATAGGTTGGAGTGGTTGAATCCTTTGGAACACCTTCATCATCTAAATAGGCTGGAATTTTACCTTCAGGATCGGAAGTATATTGACCGAGTACAACTTCACTCATTTTAATTGGTTGAATACAACGAAGTAATTTAACCTTTTCATTGGTGATATCATCGGCATTCAATGACACTGGTGGCTCCATTGCAACCAAAGAGAGTACTTGAAGCAAATGATTTTGCATTACATCTCTAATGATACCAAATTGATCGAAATAACCACCTCTACCCTCGGTACCAATGTCTTCTTTGAATGTGATGGTGATTGAAGAGATATGTGATTTTGACCATAATGGCTCGAATACTGCATTGGCGAATCTTAATACCATTAAATTTTGTACCATCTCTTTACCCAAATAATGATCGATACGGAATAAATCTTTCTCTTTGAAAAGTTTACCCAATTCACTAACCAACTCTCTTGAGGATGCTAAATCACGTCCAAATGGTTTCTCAACGATAACTCTTGACCAACCATTCTTTGAGATCAATGAACCATGAATACCAATACTAACTTCAATGAAAATTGATGGTGGAATTGCCATATAGAATAAACGATTGAATTTATCAACACCTTGTTGTTTCTTTTCTTCTGCTAAAATTAATTTTTCAAATTCATCATAGGATGCTTTTTCATCATATTTACCTGAATGATAATGTAATAAATTTAAAAATTGTTTTTTCTTTTCTTCATCACCTTTTAATCTATAAATTTATATTTTTTTTTTTAATAAATTTAAAACAAAGAAATGTTAATAAATGTTATTTTGAAAAAAAAAAAAAAAATTGTTCCGAAGGTCAAAAAAAAAAAAAAAACTCCGAAAACTAAAAATAATAATTTTCAGCGTAAAGTCAAAAGTGAAAATCTCGTGTATGGCTTGTCCCAAAAAAAAAAAAAAATAAAAAATATTTTGAAACAAACACGCTTGAATAATAATAATGATAGTGGTTGTCATTATTAATTTAATGAGGTGATTTGAAAATATAATTATTAAATATGGTTTACCCTTTTGAGATTCTAGCTTTGAAATCACCAATTTCAATATGTGATCTAGCATAACCATAAATGATTGTGTTGCTTGGTAACAAATCTCTAAGATATAAACCAAAGAGTGCTGGATAGGTCTTTTTCTTTGCAAGATCACCTGATGCACCTAAAATAATTACTGTTAAAACTGAACGAGAGTCTGGTGTTGATGTCATTTTATTATTATTGTTGAGGTTGTTGTTTTCTTTATTTATATTATTATTAAAATTTAAATAGTAATTATTTATAAAAAAGTTCCTAAGGAATAGTAATAAAAGGAAAAAAAAAAAAAAAAAAAAAAAAAAAAAAAAAAAAAAAAGTGAAAAAAGTGAAAAAAAAAAAGAGAAAGAGAAAGAAAAAGAAACAAATGAATATTAGTAATATTCAATATATTAGGTTTTTTTTTTTTTTTTTGTTTTTTTAAAAAAAAATAAATAAATAATAAATTTAATTGAATAATAAAAAAAATAAAATAAAAATAATTTATTACAATATTAATACGGTAATTATTAATTTTCCAATGCTTTGCATGCAAAATAATACATACAAATATTAATAGATGTTTTTATGTTTTATTTGGGGGTGTGAGTATTGTTGTAATACTTAATAAATATGAAAAAATAAATAAATAAAAAAATAAAAAATAAAAAATAAAATATGAATTTATAAAAAAAAAAAAAAAAAAAAAAAAAAAAAAAAAGCAGTGTTCACTCCTTAATTAAAAAAATATTAATTCAAAAAAAATAAAATTTTTTATTTTTTTTTTAATTTTTTTTTTTTATAAAAACACATCCGAAACAGATTCTTTTTTGTGAAGGCTTTTATAATTCCCGAATTGATTGGTTGGAATCTATTTATCTGCAACTCTCAAATTATTTTCATTGACTTTCAAAATTAAATTAATTAAGTCCTTGATTTTTTTATTTTTTTTATTTATTGTTAGAAAAATAAAAAAAAAGTAGAAAAAAAAAAAAAAAAAAAAAAAAAAAAAAAGGATTAAAAAAAAAAATAAACCATTACATAAAAACATTAAATTTAATCAATCAATTATCAAATCCTTTTTTTAATCAGGAAACCAAAAAAAAAAAAAAAAAAAAATAATAATAAAAAAAAAATCAAAAAAAAAAAAAAAAAAGTGGCAGAATTAAAAAAAGTAAAAAAAAAAAAGAAATTAAGTTTTTTTTTAACTATTTTCAGATATTTTTTTTTTTTTTTTAAGATAATGTTTAATTCGGTTCCGAAACACTTTTTTTTTTCATATGAGAATATTTTCAAAACTAAATGCATAATTTATTATCAATTTTGACCAAATTTTTTCAAATTTTGTTTTTTATTTTTTTTGACACACTTTTTTTTTTTAATTTCTTTGAATTCTTAATTATTTAGGCAAAATTGAGATTTTTAATTGCAATTAAATGAATTCTATGATAAATTATTTAAAAAAAAACCCATAAAAAAAAAAAAAAAAAGAGTGACACCAATTTTTAATTGTATAAAAACTCTTTGCCAAAAAAAAAAAAAATAATAAATCAAACCATCCAAAAGCAACATTAAAAAAGTATTTTAGTTTTTTTGAGCATTGGATGGGTGAAAATTAAATAAAAAAAAAAAAAAAAACAATAATAAATCATCACAAACAGTTTTAGGAATTAATAGTATATATCTATTTATATATTAATTGGGAAGTTTAAAAACCCCATATATTTTCAATTTCCTCACACACATAAGGTGTATATTTATGATGTAATATATAAATATATAATAAATTTTTATTACATATATATAATATAATTTTTAAATATTAATTTTATTTTTTTTATTTTATAGATTCAAATAAAACTATAAAGAAAGGAAAGAAGAACATTGATTCACTATTCATAAAATTTCAATTAATATCAAAGTTGGTATTGATTATGTTCTATGTAACACAAAATAAAAAATGATGCATTTACAATAGTAAAAGAACTAATTATTAACCTTATAGGTCAGGATATTAACTTTATCATACCATAAGTGTGTGGTTATATAACAAAAACAAATTCAAAACAAAAATAAATAATAAAAAAAATAAAAAAAACAAAACTCTAACCAAATTGTTTTTTTTTTCTCACTCTTGAAATATTTTGTTTTAACATTTAATATTTTTATTTTTTTTTATTTTTTTTATAATTATTTTTTTATTTTTTTTTTTATTTTTTTATTACTTTATATTATTTTTTTTATTTAAAGGGTATTTCAATTCATTAAAATCTTTTTTTTTTTTTTTTATGATAGCTTGAGATCTCTATATGAAAGATCTTTTAAACTAGTTAAAGATCTCGCTGCATGTTCAATTAAACAAAAATCAAAACCATGGTTTCGTGGTTGTGTGGTGATAACCGCTTTTACATAGTTAATATGGAACTTTCTAACGAGGATCATAACAATATTTTCCAAATGGCAATAGAAAAAATAATATTTATTGGAAAATTAAATTCTGACTGATTGGCTCTGTGTAAAAAAAAATAATTAAAAAAAAAAGGGTACAAAACATTTTAAAAATTAAATAAAATACTGTTTTTAATTTAAATAATAATAACTTTTTGTGGAAAACAAAAATCAAAACATTTTTTTTTTGACATTTTTTTTTTTACAAAAAATTTTTTAATAAAAAAAAAGATTTTGGTTGAAAGTTGCTTCAATTACTTTGTGGAACTCACCCCCCA
This sequence comes from Dictyostelium discoideum AX4, assembly GCF_000004695.1. Taxonomy (NCBI): domain Eukaryota; phylum Evosea; class Eumycetozoa; order Dictyosteliales; family Dictyosteliaceae; genus Dictyostelium; species Dictyostelium discoideum. The sequence continues at coordinate 2,826,412 of NC_007088.5, forward strand.
AGTATACTATTAAAAAAGAAAAAAAATCAACTCTAAAGAATAATTAAGTTATTTTTATTTGACTTTTTTTCTTTGACTTTTTTTTTTTTTTTTTTATTTTTATTTTTTATTTTTTATTTTTTAATTTTTTATTAATTTTTTTAATTGTATCTGAAAGGCCTTTTAATATTTAAGTTGAAATAAGAAAAAATCAATAAAGTTTTTTAACGGTTTTTTTAAAAAACTACAAATAAAAATAATAATTAGATTGTTTGGTAATTAAAATGAATATTTATTTATATATATTAATTTTTTTTTTATTAATTTTTTTCATTATTTTTTCTTTGAAAAATCAGAAAAAAAGTGGAAAAAATTGAAAAAGTTGAACTTGGAGCGTACTTTCTAAGGGTTTGGTGACCATTCAAATCTTCCAAAATAGTTTTACGAAATTCTCTATAGGATAGGCTATATTTGTTATAATTTTTGTGAACCACAAAGCTATTTATGATATAACATTCTATGATATACCAAAACAGTGTTAAATACCACTTTTTATTATGACCCGAATAAAATTCTTTTTTATTCTTTGGCGGTCGCAAGCACCCATGTTCATACGATAAACGATAACTCACCAACACAATAGAAAGTTTAATAGGTTTTGAATTCATTCTTTCCATTGAATTTGATTTATAATCCTCATCTGTTGTTGGATCTTTAATTGTTTGAACCACCACATTCTATAATAATAGTAAAACATCCTATTTCTTTCATTAATTAAACCATCTTCTTCTTCTTCTTCTTGAATTGAATGAGATAATAAATCAAAGTGACCTTCATCGTCTTCATCCTATCAGAATTCATATTGTCAAAATTTGTTGAAATTTGTTGTTCAACTTTTTGTTTTTTTTTTTCCATTTCAAAATTTTTTTTATTAAATATATTGTTATTGAGGTGTAGGATAAGATATTACATTAAACTATACCGCAAAAAAAAAAAAAAAAATAATAAAAAAAAAAAAAAAAATTCTGCACATGTCCATATAATTTGTTTTTATTTATTTTTATTTTTAAAAAAAAAAAACCTTTTTATTGATTTTTTGAATTGAGCTTTTGAGGGTTAAAATAATCTTTTTTTTTTTTTTCTTAAAATTTTAAGCTCATCCTTTTTTAATTATTATTATTTTATTCTAAAAATAGATTTTTATTTTTTTTTTATTTTATTTTATTTTATTTTATTTTATTTTATTTTTTTAAAATATTTTTAATTTTTTTTTTTTTTTTTTTTTTTTTTTTTCTATTTTTATTCCATTTCCTATTTTAAAATTTCCGCTAATAATTCCTCCAATTGTAGGTAAATTGTTTGTAAATTGTATAAATGTTTTTTTTGAAGTAAGAACGTTTTTCATTTTTAAATTATATTGAAATAATTGTGTGAATAAAAAAAATTTTAAAAAAAAATTAACAAAAGAAATCAAAAAAAATAAAATAAAAAAAAAAAAAATTTAAAATATTGTTAACAATATCAAAGCAATTTATCAATTTACATTTATGTTACACATCAACTTTATATTGACACGCCAAAAAAAAATCACCCCATTTTTTAACACACACACAAACACTAACACGCTGTATAACGAATATTATTATTATTATACACACAAAGTGAGCTCAGATGGGTATTTTATTTAATAAAATTTTTATGTTGACATAATTTTTTATTATTTGAAAAATATATTTACTTATAACTTAGAATAAATTAATAATTTTCAATTGAAAATAAAGAATATTATAATATTCTTTTTACAGCGTGTTAGTGTTGTGCTATGATTGTGCATAAAAATAAAGTTTATATATATAATTTTTATTCCCCTGCAATTTTTTTTTTATTTATTTTTTTATTTAATATTATTTTTTTTAATTACTATTATTTTTTTTCTAATTACTATTATTTTTTTTTAAATAAACATCCTATTAAAATTAATTATTTAACACATATAATAAAAAAAAAAAAAAAAAAAAAAAAAAACTAAAAATAAACAATGGATGGATTTCCAGAAAACTTTCTTAATATAGTACTAGAAGATGTCTTACTAGACCTTTATCAAAACAATCATCTATTTACTGATTGTATATATTATTTTAATTAATAAACTTTTATTATTATTATAATTATTATTATTATTATTATTATTATTATTATTTATTATTATTATTATTATTATTATTATTATTATTATTATTATTATTATTATTTTATTAATAGTAAAATTTGAAAAAAATAGGTAATGAATTGTGGGATAATATTTTTAATTTTACAATAACATTAGAAAATGAAATTAATAATAATAATAATATTAATAATAATGGAAATTACTCCCGAGAACTTATTATAACTTTAAAAACTTATACATATAATACACGTTACCATTTTCATAAATTTGTAAGAAGTAATAAGTGGTTTATTAAACGATTTAAAGAAATTAATGGGGTTTTTATAACATTAAATCACCAAGTAAATAATAATCAAATGTTACAAAATTTCGATCAGGTATTAAATGATATAAAAATCTTAAGAATATTACTAATAACCAAGCATTACGATCAATTATTACTCAATACAAGTAGGTCAATAGAAACAGATGTAATTTTTACATTTGGTGAAATTCCATTCACATTTTTTGATGATGATCAAATCCATAATTGGAGGAATCAAAATTTAATTCGAATTTACAATAAATTCAAAGGATATGAAGAAATTGGCCTACGTTTAATGGAAATGGTGGATACTATTGCATACAAAATAATCAATTGTGAAGAACCAAATTTTCAGATTTAATTTTCCCAATTTTTTTTTTTTTTTTTTTTTTTTAAATATTTTTTTTTTTTTATTATTTTGTTTAAATAATATTTTATTATATTCGGCACTATTCCTTTCAACGGATATATTTTTTTTTCATTTTTTTTTTTTATTTTTTAAGTTTTTTTTTTTTTTTTCCTTTTTTATATTAATAATATTAATCATAAAATAGGGATGATGGCAAAAACAATGTTATGTGTGTGTTTTTTGTTTTTTATTTTTATTTTGTTCTTTGAAACAAAATCAAAAAAGGAAATGTGTGGGGGTGTGTGTTTTGATGTTTTTTTTTTATTTTTTTTATTTTTTTTTGTTTTTTTATTTTAATTATTATTTCGCAACCACACCACCCTTTTTAATAAATAAATTTTAATTTTTTTTTCCATTTTTTTTTTTTTTTTTTCACACCAACATAAATTTTTTTATACCATTTGTTTAATTTTTATCTCAATGGAAGCTAATAAAACACAAGTAGACCCAAACCAGATTTGTAAGTATAGAATATTAAAAATAAAACACCAATAAAAATAAAAAACCAATAAAAATAAAAAACTATTAAAAAAAATAAAAACATATAGGTATATCAAATTTTGATGAAATCAGTTTGGATATTGTAACTATTTACGATGGGTTACATACAATAAAATTTAACGATGAAAAAGCATTTCAACAGTATAAAGAAGTTATCAGCTTTTTAAATAATTGGAGACATACACATACCGATAGGTATCATAATTTTTTCAATTCTGTGAATTGGTATGAAAGTAGATTAAAAGAAATTGATCAATTATGTTCAACACTAGTGGGTTATAAAATTAATGCTATGCTTTCAAAGAATGATAAAGAATTATTTTCAAAAGATTTAAATCAAATTTATGAATCAGTTTCAAAACAAAGATTACTTTTGTTAACTAATTTCTACAATTCATCACTCAATAATCAATATGAATCAATTTCGCAATCAATAAAAACTATAAATTTATCCTTCATTCCACAAATTCCTTTGGATTTAAATCTCGATATTAAAAATCAAAAAAATCAAATTTTCGAATGGAGGCAGTCAACAATTTCAGAATTAAATCAATCATTGGATGGTTTTGAAGTTAGTTTATTGGAGTTAATAGAATATATAGAATTATATTCATATACCCTCATTAATTTGGGTAATATTACATTAGGTTAGTTTTTTTCTTTTGTAATTAATTTTTTTAAAAAAAAAAAAAAAAAAAAAAAAAAAAAAAAAAAAAAAAATTTTTAGAAATAATAGTAAATAGTTTGTATATATTTTTGTAAATAACTTTGTAAAAAATTTTTGTAAATAATATATGTGCATAAATAAATAACCTCACTCAGTATTAATTGTACATAAAAAATAGTAATAATAATAAAAAAAAAAAAAATTATCGATTTCCAAAAACATAACAGTAAATAATTAAAAATCAAATAGAAATCAATTTAATAAAATTTATTCATTTCAGTATTGCGACCCCCAAAAATAATATAATAGTAATAAATAATAATAAAAAAAAAAAAAAAAAAAAAAAAAAAAAAAAAAAAAAAAAAAAAAAAAAAAAAAAAAAAAAAAAAAAATTGTATTTCCAAAAATTTTTCATTTCAGTATTGTGACCCAAAAATAGTAATAATTAAAAAAAAAAAAATAAAAAAAAAAAAAAAAAAAAAAAAAATATCGAATTTCCAAAAACATAACAGGAAAGAATTAAAATTCAAATAGAAATCAATTTAATAAAATTCATTCATTTCAGTATTGCGACCACCCAAAAATAAAATAGTAATAATAAAAAAAAAATCGAATTTCCAAAAACATAGTTCAACCGATAACAGTAAAGAATTAAAAATCGAATTTCCAAAAACACAGTTTAATCGATAACAGTAAAGAATTAAAAATCAAATAGAAATCAACTTAGTTATTCTATTGGCCTACTATGAGCAAACAGCCGCCTGCCAACAGCTGGCGACCGCTGGGCTAAAAAAACACAGTTTAATCGATAACAGTAAAGAATTAAAAATCAAATAGAAATCAACTTAGTTATTCATTTCAGTATTGCGACTACCCAACACCTAGTTTTTATTTTACAAATAAAAAAATTTAATTTTTAATTTTTTATTTTTAATTTAAATGAAAAATTTTTTTCATTTAAATTAAAAATAAAAAATTAAAAAAAAAAAAATTTTAAAAAAAAAAAAAAAAAAAAAAAACTTTTTTTTTTTTCCCATTTTTTTTTTTTTTTTTTTTTTTTTTCATCACTATGGTTTCTATTTTTATATCTTCAAAATTTAGTCCAATTTTAGCACAAAAATTTTTTTTTTTTTTTTAATTCTATTTAAATCATTTCACCACTTGGTGTGTGTGTGTTTTTTTTTTTGAAAAAAACAAAAAAAAAAAAAAAAGGTTTTATTTATTTTCATTGAAAAAAAAAAAAAAAAAAAAAAAAATAATTTATCACAAAATGATGATGTACCACATTTTTTCTTTTTTATAATTTTTTTTTTTTTTTTTGTTTTATTATTTTACAAATATAATGTGGGTTGAAAAGTGAAAAAATAAGAAATAAAAAAAAAAAAAAGCAAAAATAAAAAATATGGATTTAGAACAAGATGAATGGATGTCACAAAGACAAAGACAACAACAAATGGAATTTTCAAGAATTGGAATTGAAGTGATTGGTTCAAAAAAGGATTTAATAGTAAATAGTATGAAAAATCATGAAACCACACTAACAATCATAAATGAAACCTATCGTATAGTTTACTATGATCAATATGAAAGTAAATTCACATCTTGTAATATCATTACTTTTGATGGTAAGGATAAAAGGTCAATTAAAAAAATGAAAAGAGTTGTTCAAAAATTATCAAATGAGTCAACAAATAGTAGTCACCAATTTGATCTTCATTCACACGCATTATTACAATCATCATCATCGTCATCATCGTCATCAACATCATCATCACCATCACTAACATCATCGCCATCATCACCAATTTCAACATCACCACCATACCATTCATCACCTCAATTATTGGAGCATTTACTGCACCAACAACAACCAATAACATCAGTCGGAAGTAAACCTTCATTTTTTGTAATTATAAATTTATATAATGATGATAGACAATCTTACATGTCAGAGATTGTTTCATTCGCTGGTTCGTTTCAATTTATTGAATGGAGAAATGATGAATCTTGGAAAGAAGTTTTTAAATTATCTTCAAATCTTTTAACTTATCATGTTAAAAAAAATGAATTAGCAAGAGCATGTACATTAGGTGATATTAATCTTTTAGATGAAATAATTTTATCAGGTTGTTCAAAAGTAAGTTTCTTTAAAAAATTTAAAAATAAAATAAAATAAAATTATTGATTATTAATTTTTTTGTTTTTTATTTTTTATTTTATTTTAAAGTCACAATTAAAAGAAGCACAAGGTGCTGGATATACAATTGTATTTAATTCATATACATCATATAGTAGTGGATCATCATTGGTAGTTTCAGGTACAATGGCATTATTATGTGCAATCGTTGAAAATGGTACATTTTTATTATTATCAAAATCAAATATTACTAGATTTCCAATGTCAATTATAAATATGTGTTCACAATTGGTTGAATTGGATATGAGTAATAATAGAATAACAGAGATACCAATTGAAATTACAGAATTGAAATTTCTAAAGAATTTAAATTTATCTGATAATTTAATCAATGATATACCATTAGAGATTTGTAATTTAACTTTGTTAAAGGTTTTATTATTAAATGAAAATCCATTAAATAATTTCCCATCAAGTATTGTTGAACTTGGTACAAAGAAATTATTATCATTTTGTAGGAATATATTAGAAGGTAAATCATGCGAAACTTGGAATAAAGTGAAACTGATGTTTGTTGGTGAAGAAGGTGTTGGTAAAACTAGATTATGTAAATTATTAATTGGTTCAAAATATAATAAGAAAAAGTCATCATCGTCATCATCATCATCATTATCGTCATTGTCATCGGCATTATCATCGTCATCATCATCATCATCGATAATCAACTCTAATAGTATTAGCAACTCCAATATCAATATGGTGAATATAAAAAATGAAAATCAAGTAACTGGTGATACAGTATCAACAGAGGGTGTTAATATCCATGATTTTAAGAGTAAAAAAGTTGAATTCTATGCATGGGATTTCGGTGGTCAACAAATATTTTATCCAACTCATCAATTCTTTTTAACTACTCAGTCATTGTATTTATTAATTTTCAGAGTTAATGATTCGAATTTTGCAGAGAGGGTCAATTATTGGGTACATCAAATTAAAGCGAAATCTGGTATTTCTCTACCAATTATTTTCTTTGTTGGTACTCATATTGATAGTTGTACACCTGAACAATTGTCAATGGCAGAATCAATTTTAAAATCAAATTTTATAAAATATTCACGTGTAAAACAGAATGTAATTAATTTCGTATCTTGTGTAACTGGAAAAGGTGTAAAAGAATTAAAGAAACGATTAATTCATGAATCTGAAAAATCAAGATTAATTAAAAAAGATATACCTGGTAGTTATATAATATTAGAACAAAGGTTATCAAATAGAGGTGCTAATCAAGGTAGAATGTCAATTTCAAACTCTGCTTCAAATTCATCATCATCCTTATTAAATTCATCATCATCATCATCGCCATCTTTAACAAGTAAAAAAAGTTCATCTCATTTAAAACATAGTCAACAACAACAACAACAGCATCAGCAACAGCAGCAACAACTGCAACAATCTATAAAAGAGAAATATATTGATTATGATGATTATTTAAATGAATGTAAATTATCATATTTAAAACCACATGAAATTAAAGATGCAACCGATTTTCTACATAATCTAGGTATAATATTACATTTTGATTCACCAAAACTTAATAATTTAGTAGTGTTGGATCCTCAATGGTTGGCAGATGTAATGTCATCGCTTATTACATTCTCTCATAGTTGGATAAAACTTGGTATATTGAATCACTCGGATTTGCAATCGATTTGGGGTGGACGATATAAACAAACACTTTGGCCATCATTATTGAAATTGTTAGAGAAATTCGAAGTTTCATATCAGTTACCTAATCTATCAAAATCTTTAATACCATCTTTACTACCTGATGATCCAATTGGAGAGATTTTAGAAATTAAAGATCGTGAATGGGTCCCACTAAAACTCGCAATGGAGAATAACTATGTACAAGTATTTGGTTGTGATTATCATTTTAGTTTTATGCCATTAGGTTTCTTTGCACGTCTTTTATTAAGAATACTTTTAATTCAAGGTATTGATATTAAAACTTATTGGAAAGATGGTGTATTATTAGATATTTTAACACCATCTGATAAAATTAAACAACAACAATTGTTACAAAAAAAATCAATTTTTGAACCAACAACTACTCTATCACCATTTCTTTGTAGTTTATCATTAACAGATTCACAAAATTATTCACCACTTGAACCACCACCACTAATTTTAAATTCACCAAGAGTTAATAGAAAATTCATTTCAAATTCAACCTCAACAACAAGCACAACAACAAGTACAACAAGTACAAGTACAACAAGTTCAAATAATATAACACCACTTTCTATGTCATCAATAACTCCATATTCACCAACATCACCAAGAACTCCTTCTTTTTCTTCCTCTTCCACTACTACATCTTCATCATCATCATCTTCTTCACCATCATCACAATTTTGTGGTGTTGGTTGTCATAGAAATATTAATAAAAATAATGGTAGTAGTAATGAATTAATTAAAACATTAACAAAAATAAATAATCAAAATGGTAGTAGTGGTGAATTAATTAAAACAACAACAACAACATCAACATCAACATCAACAACTTCAACAACAACACCAACAACAACAACACCAACAATACCAATAAAAAATAATAACAATAAAAAATTACCAATTAATAGAACAGTATCATCATTATGTTTAACAGCAAAACCTAAACTTCAAGCATTAATAACATTTATAAAAAAGAAATCATTTGAACAATCACATGATAATGATAGTTATAAATTAAATATTCAAGTTAGAACTTATAATACAACAATTGATAAAGAACATTCAGTATCATTATTTTTTCAACAACTTTTATTTACAATTGATACATTAATATCAGGTTCTTATCAAGGTTTGGAAGTTACTCGAACAATACCATGTACACATTGTATTCAACTCAACCCAACTATTGAACCTTATCATTTCGATTTAGGTGATTGTATATCAGCTTTAGAAGATGGTAGATCTCATGTCTATTGTGGTAATGATCCAAATACACCAGTTCGTATAGATTATATTGCACCTGATATATGTTTAAAAAAAGTACCAACTTTTACTGATGACCAAATACTCTATGAAAGACAAATTGGTGAAGGTGGTTTTGGTTTAATTCATAAAGGTAAATTAATTTCAAATAAATCTGATATTGCAATTAAATCTTTAATTTTATGTAATTCAAATAATAACAATAATTCAAATAATAACAATAATTCAAATAATTCAAATAATTTTAAAAATAATAATAATGAAGACGAATTTATTGAAAAATTTCAAGAATTTCAACATGAAGTTTTTATTATGTCAAATTTAAATCATCCAAATATTGTTAAACTTTATGGTTTAATGCATAATCCACCACGTATGGTAATGGAGTATGTTGAACATGGTGATCTTTATCATTTATGTCAAGATAAGGAAAGATATGCTTCATTGGGATGGACTTTAAAATTACGTTTAATGATTGATATTGCCAAGGGTATTGGGTATATGCAAAATCAAAACCCACCAATTGTTCATAGAGATTTACGTTCACCAAATATTTTCTTGAAATCTTTAGATGAGAATTCACCAGTTTGTGCTAAAATCGCTGATTTCGGTCTTTCTCAACAATCAGTTTATTCTGTAAGTGGTTTACTTGGTAATTTTCAATGGATGGCACCAGAAACCATCGGTGTTGAAGATGAAAGTTATACTGAAAAAGTTGATACCTATAGTTTTGCTATGATTTTATTTACAATTTTAACTGGTGAAATCCCATTTGATGAATATTCATTTGGTAAAATGCAATTTATAAATTTAATTAGAGAAGAGAATCTTAGACCAACTTTACCATTCGATTGTGATCCTCGTCTTTCAAATTTAATTCAATTATGTTGGTCAACAAATCCAAAAAAGAGACCTTCATTCACTTTTATCATTAAAGAATTGCTTGAAATTAGAATAGATTCAATACAAACTTCTTATTTTGATTCTCCATTTTTAAAAAATTATCCTGCTTCAATTTAAATAATTTAAAAAATAAAAATAAAAATAATAATAATAAAAATGATAAAAATGATAATAATAATAATACTATTTTTGGATTTTTTTATTAAAAATGATAACAAATTTTATTTTTTATTTTTAGTGGTCCCCCATTCCCACCCACCCCAATTGATTCCCCAATCAATTTTACCCAAAATTAAAAAATGAATTTATTTTTAATTTAATTTTTAATTTTTAATTTTTAATTTTTTAATTTTTTTTTTTCCTTATATTTTTTTTTTTTTTTTTTTCTACTCTTATTTTTTTCTTTATTATAAGATAATTCAATAAAATAAAAAAATGAATATAGAAGGTGACGCAAGCCAATTAGAGAATAATAAAAACAGTGATATTAAAAATAATGTTTTGGTAATTTTTTTTTTTTTTTTTTTTTTCTTTTCTTTTCTTTCAAATACTTATACTCTTTTTTTAATTTTAAATATTAAAGGAACACATATCAAAAATTATAAAAAAAATTTGTTATATCATTGTTTGGAATGTAAATGATATGAATGCAATAAGCAATAAATTAAAATTAAAAGAAACTTTAACTCCATTTGGATTTGAAGTCATTTGTTTCGATAATATAAATGATGATTTAAGAAATGTATTTAAAACAATTGTAAAAGATCTAAAGTCTGATAATACAAAAGCAATGTTTTTATTTTATATTTATGGGCCATACCAATTAGAAGATAATAAAATTAAACTTTCATCATTAGTTGAAATATATCAAGGTTCTAAAATAACCCGTGAAATAAAATTTTTTTTAAATAGTTTGATAGGTTTATTAAAAACAAAAGAAGATGAATTCAGTATGTATATTTTTTTTAATTTTCTCAACAATTTATATATAAAATAATTACCAAAATATTTTTTTTTTTTTTTTCAAACTAAATAATTTTAAGAAAATTTACATTTCAAAAAAGGAGTAATGCTATCATGGGAAAAGATATTTATTTTAGATTTATTTTATAATAATAACAATAACAATAATAATAATAACCCATTAGAAAAATTATTTCAACTTTATAATTCTCCCAATGAAATATTAAACCTACCAACAATGGATAGTAAGTATTTTTAAATAATTATCATTTGTAAATTTTAAATAATAATAATAATAATAATAATAATTTTAAGATACTAATTTATTTATTTTTAAGATATTTCATTTATACATTCACATTTATTATTTGATTATTTGAATAATAATAATAATTATATTAATAGTAATAATAATAATAATAATAATAATAATAACACAAATAATAATATTAATAATAATAATTCAACTACTACTACAACAACATCTTCATCATATAGAATTAATGATAATACAACAACTACTACAACTACAATTGTAACAACTACAACAATTAATGGTGAAGCTTCACCATTTTTAGAATTACTATGTGATACATTAGAATCAAATGATAAAGAAGTATTATCAAATAAGATTGTTAAAATGAAGGGTATTATTTTAGATAATTACATTACAAAGTATTTTGGTAATTTAAATAATTTAGAAACTCTTTTGAAGAAAAATTACCAAATGATTCCATATAACTTAAAAAATCAATTATTTGACAATTTTAATATATTTTTTGGTTCACAATCAAGTGGATCAATAATCTTTAATTCAAATAGCCAAGTTAATACTAATAGTAATAATAAAATTGAAACTTATAAAGAAAAACCTGGAAATAGAAAAGTGATATGTTTAATTTTCAATGAAAATGAAAATGAATTAAAAAATCAAAATATAATAGAAATTAAAAAATCATTTTTAAAAAAAGGCACTGAATGTTTTACCTTTAGTAATATATATTCATTTCATCGAAAAGTTTATTCAATTCTTCCTCTATATCCAGAATTAGATATTATACTTTATTATCATTCAACCAACGAAGATGACAGAAATGAAAAATTTTTTAATTCAATAAATGAATTTAAAAATGATAATATATATAAATCAGAACCTTCAAAAATACTTGTCCCAACCTTTAATAATAACAATAAATCACCTATTAACTCATTTAATGTTGAAAAAGAATTTGATAATCTAAAAATCAAAATTGAAAGTATTAATAACAATAACGATAACAATAATAATAATAATAATAATAATAATAATAATAATAATAATAATAATAATAATAATAATAATAATAATAATAATAATAATAATAATAATAATAATAAGAATATTAAAGTTATAAAATCAATGATCGAAATATTAAAATTTCACCAGAAAAAAACAAGTATGTAATAATCAATTGATTATTAAATTATAATAGGTTTAAAATATAATTAATATTAAAATATATATATGTTTTTTTTTATTTCCAAAAAAAAAAAAAAAGAAAATGATAATTTTAAAAAAGGTAAATTCACTTCATTTAAAAATTTATTTATTTTAGATGTTTATGATATGGAAAAAGAAGCAAAATGTTTTTTCAATGAACTTTATAAAGGAGAATTTAATAATGATATAATAAAAGAAATTTCAAAGGATACAGATTTTGGTAAATAATATATATTTAATTTTATTTTTAGAAGAAAAAAAAAAAAAAAAAAAAAATCAAAATCAAAAACAAAAGTTTGTTCTAATTAAAATAATTATTAGGTAATATTTATTTAGTTTCTCCAATTTTAAGGTTAAATAGAGATCTAGGTTGTGAGTCTAATGAATGTTTGACAGTTCTAACTTCATCAATATGTGATAGAATTAATTCAAATGATTCACCAGGAAGAACTCTGTCAGAAATTAGAGAAACTATTAGATTTGACATATTGGACTCATATATTAATCATTTTATTGGTGATGTTATAAAATATATTTTAGAAGAAGAGAATATCGACATAGGTGCCTCTAGTATTGATGGAAATCTTAAGCACTCAAATAGTTTTGAAATCCTTTTTGGTGATCCAAGTAGTAGTGATTTAAAAATTGTACCTTTTAATAATAATAATAATAATAGTCAATAATAAAATAAATAATAATAATAGTCAATAAAATTTTAACAAATCTCCTGTCTCTTTTCTACAATTTTGTTTTTTTTTTTTAAAAAATTAAATAATTTATTTTATATATTTTGATAAGAATTTTTTAGCAAAATCACTTCTAGTTGTATCATTAATAAATCTCTTCTTTACAACGGGTTCATCTCTAGCTTGATTTTTAAAAACACCATCGTCAAACCAACTATTTCAATAGAAAAAAAAAAGAAAAATGTTAATAATAATACTAAACCAAACATGAAATAATAAATTAAATATTACATACTTTTTCTTTATAGAATAATCACCACTACTATTATTATTGTTATTATTACTATTGTTATTATTTAATAAAGGATTACCATGAGCGACTCTTTCTAAACGCTCTTTTTCTAATTCTTGTTGTCTCTCTAATTCTTTTTTCTTTTGTTGTTCTGCTTTTTCTTTTTTAATTTTTTCAAGTTCTTTCATTAATTCTTCTTCATCATCTGAATCATCTGAATCATCAGAGTCATCTGAATCATTATTTTCACTATTATCTGAATGATCTTTATCAACTTTTTTAAATTTATTCTTTGAACCATTGTTATCATCATCATCATCATCATCATCATCACTATCACTATCACTATCATCGCTATCTGTATCATCATCGTCTATACCTTTTCTCTTCTTTATATTTGATGTTGTAGTTGTAGTTGTAGTTGATGTTTTATTATTTTCCTCTTCTTCTTCATTTATTAATCTATTCTTTAATTTTAATAATTCTTTATCATTTTCAATTGAGGTATCTTCAAATTTAATACCAGATTTCTTTTCTAATGATTTTAATTCTCTTTGTCTTAATTCTTCTTTTTGTCTATCTTTATCATTCTTGTCAGTGTCATCTTTTCTTGTTTTTAGGTATGTGCTTCCCATACCAACACGAAGTGATGATACTAGAACTGATGGTACTCTTTTATCTGCCATTTTTTTTTTATTTGTTTGTTTTTTATTTATTATTTATTTATTTTTTTATTATTATCCCTTTTGTATACAATTTATTTTTAAAAAACCAAAAAAAAAAAAAAAAATAAAAAAAAAAAAAATTAATTAATGGTAACGATAAATCTCTTGTTGAATTTTATTTTATTTTTTTTTTTTTTTTTTTTTGAAATTTTTATTTTTTTATTTTTTTTTATTATTTTTTTTATTTTTTTATTTTTTTTTTTTTATCAAAAAATCCACTCTTTAGTTATTCTATTTTTAGTTTGTTATTTAAATTTTTTTTTTTATTTTTTTTTGAACATTAATTACATATAGGCATACTCTTTAGCTTGCTTTAATCCTCCAATAATGCCATGTAGTAGTTCGGCTAATGAATTTCTGTTGATTAAATAATCATGTTCGCTATAATTTTCAACCTGGTCTTTAAAATTTTGATAGTACTCTTGTACATATGAACTAAAATGTGTAAAATAATTATTTAAAATTGTGAATGATAATTTTGTAATTTCAATTTTACCCAATTGTAATGATACTAGACAAAATTCTGATATTTTAGTTGGCCTGTAATAGTTAAAAAAAAAATCCTCATTTAAAGACTTTTCACTCTTGATTACTTTAAATATATAATTTATTGATGTTAATTCTAAATTAAGACAGCACCATTTAATTATAAATTTTGGAAAATTCAATTCTTCTTTACCACCTGAACCAATTAATTCCAACTCTTTTAAAAATAAATCTTTTCTTTTTAGTAAAATGAATAGTTGTAAATTACGTTGAATAACTCCCTGACATTTTGAGTAACCAAATATTTCTACTTCTTCTTTATATGGACGATATATAACCGAATCAATTAAATCATCAAATGGTGATTGTTGAATGAATTCTAAAGATATTGTTTTAATAGTTTTTTTAATTGTTTTATGAATATCTCCTTTATCTTTTAAATATTCATACAATATTGGTGATCTTTTAAATATTAAGAATAGTTTTAATTGTTTATTTTCAATTTGAAATTCATATTGATTTTCAATTAAAACATCATACATTTGGTTAATTATTTCAAAATCCTCTCCTTTTTCATAATTTCTAAAATTACAATAAAATAAAACTTCTAATAATCTTAAATAAATTTTTAAATTTGCTTGCTGTGTTTTAAAAGAGTCTTCAATACTATTATTATTATTATAATTATTATTATTATTATTATTATTATAATTATTATTATTATTATTATTATTATTATTATTATTATTATTATTATTATTATTATTATTATTATTATTATTATTATTATTTATTTTAATTATTTCTCTACATTTATTTATTTGAATAATTATTAAATTAATAAATAATGGGTCATATTTATTTGATTTTATATTGAAATCCAACTCTTTATTTGTAAAGATTAAATTCTCGACAACCAATCTTGATAAATTATAATTTAATGTTTTTGATGATAAATTATAATTTAATGTTTTTGATAATAAATCTTTAATTAATTCTTTATTTAAATTGATTTTAATTTTTGAGAGATTAAACTTTATATGTTCATTTGAATTGGTTCTATTATTATATTGATCATCTTTATAATAACCATTGTTAGCTATATATTCAACTAATTTGTAAAGATCATTAGAAGGATCACCCATTTGACTATCTAATATAAAATTGAACATTGTATTATATTCTTGGTATATTAATTCATCATCTTCATTTAATAATCTTTTATTTAAAGAAAATAGTACTTTATGTAAATAATTTCCAATTTTAAGACCCAAAGAGTCAAAATATTTAAAATCATTGATATTACTTTCAGCAAATGCCTTTAAAAATGGTACAAAATAAAAGCCATTTGAATTTTTTGTTATTGAATGTAATTTTATAAAATAATTTGATAATTCAACCGAATCATAATAAAAATCAATTGTATTAATTTTATATAATTTATAGTCCATATCTTCTATCCAATTACTAAGCAAATTTATTGTTTCAATATCTTTAGCAATTGAAAGTACATTACAATTACCAATACTTGATAAAATTGGATTCCAGTGCAATGGTAAATTATTTTTATATTTATTTGGTATGAAACTATATAATTCTTCATATGTTGATTTATCAGTTTGTAACATTATATTTAAAATTGTATCTTTAATATATAGATTTCCTTCTTCTTCTTCTTCTTCTTCTTCTTCTTCTTCTTCTTCTTCTTCTTCTTCTTCTTCTTCTTCTTCTTCTTCTTCTTCTTCTTCTTCTTCTTTTTCTTCTTCTTCTTCTTCATCATAATCATTATCATCATCACCATCTTCTTCTTCTTTTTCTTCTTCTTCTTCTTCATTCAAACAATGGTTATAATTTATTTTTGATATAAGGAGTCTTAAGAATTCGATTGATCTTTTTAAATTTGATATTATTTTATTTGCTTTATTGTTATTGCCATGGTAAACTTTTAAATGATATATGGTGAAGTCAATTTGTTTAAATATTGATGGTATGTAATTGTAAAGGCAATAATCGATTGCAATTTCTTTAAAATTATCAATTGAAATTAATTCATCACCTATATTATCATGATATTTTGATAAATATAATTCAAATAATGTTTTTGATTTTGATAAAATGATTAATTGTTTTAATAATTCTTGAATAGTTTCATCATCATTTTGTTTTAATAATGATTCTAATGGTGGATGTTCTCCCCTATATAATTTAATACATTCAAATAATATTTCTAATTTATCTTTATTATTATTATTGTTATTATTAAAATTTTCAATTTCTTTATCAAATATGATTTTGATATAATCTAATAATTTATAATTTGTTTTGAAATTTGTTGAAACTTCTAATTTTTCTAAATCTATTGCTAATTTTGCACCAATCCTTTTTTTACAATTCCTATTATTTATGAAAAATGAAACATATTCATTAAATTGATTTGGTTGTTGTTCTTGTTGTTGACCTATTAATATAAGATGGTCTAACATAATATTCTCTAATGTAATACCATGAACTCTGTTTCCAGTCATACTCATTTTGTTGAAACCATAAAAACCATCTCCATTCCATGATTCCATAGTATATGATTCAAAAGTTTTATCTTTATTTATTTTAGTATTATCATCATCACCACTATTATTATTATTATTATTATTATTATTATTATTATTATTATTATTATTATTATTATTATTATTATTATTATTATTATTATTATTATAATTTTTATTATTATTATTTTTATTATTAATATAATTTAAGGATTCAAATAATATTTTAATAACTTCATAACTACCATGGTATAACGCTAATTGGATTATTTTATCATCATCTAATGATTTATAATCTCTTTTTTCAAGTATTAATTGTAATATTTCTTTAAATAATTCAATTTTAATAGAGATATTATATATATTATAATTAGAATAATATTCTTCCTTTCTTAATAATTGAATATTATTATTACCATTATATTCACTTTCATTAATTAAATAGAGTTCGATTAAATGCCTGATACTAGAGTAGGTAATAAAAACATATTCATCATTTATTAATTTTGATTTTAATAATTGAAATTGGTTATTTTTAATCATCCATTTTAAACTATAAATATATTTAAATTTAATTCTTTTATCTTTATCAAATAAAAAATTGATTTCATTGTTGTTGAATAATTCACTGTTTTCCATGATTTCAAATATTAAATTAAATAAATATTTGTTGTGAAACACTTTCCAAAATAGAATTTCATTATTATTCATTATTATTCATTATTATTCATTATTATTATTATTATTATTATTATTATTATTATTATTATTATTATTATTATTATTATTATTATTATTATTATTATTATTATTATTATTATTTTTATTATTGTTTAATATGTGTAAAAAAAAAATAAAAAAGAAATACCGCCAACAATAAAACCATAAATTAATTTGAAAAAAAAAAAAATTGGAAAAAATACAAATTTCTTGTGAAAATATCAAAAAAAAAATAAAAAATTATTTTAACTTGGTTAATATTAAAAAACATTAAAATAAAATTAATTTTTTTGATGGTATGAAGCAATACCAATGATGGGAATATATTAAAAAAAAAAAAATTGGGGGGGTGGAAGTACATCGTAATAAAAAAAATCTGTTTTACACAGGTGGGTGTGTTACTGTGTGAATTAAATAAGAAATTATATTTCATAAAAAGTGGATAGGCATATTAAAAAAAAAAAATTTTTAATACTATTAAAAAAGATTTTTTTTTGTTATTGCCATAAATGCCAAATTTTTTTTCTTGCCATAATTGGTAGTAAAAAAAAAAAAAAAGTTGTTTTTTGATAATTATTTTTCAATATAAAAAAAAAAAAAAAAAAAAAAAAAAAAATTTACAATTAGGGGTATTTATTTTGTCTACACAAAATAATATAACACACCCCAAACCTCATAATGTTGTACATACCTCAATAAATCTTTTCCAAGATTGAAGAGGCAATTTATTTTTTTTTTTTTTTCTCTTTACTAGAACAATAATTTTTTTTCCAATATTGCTCTATCGGTATTTTAATATGAGAATGATGCGATGTATGAGAATTAAATTTGTATTTACAAATTATTAATTTTTTTTTTTTTTTTTTTTTTTTTTGAGAGATTGTTATTAATACAGTTTTAAAATGAGTTTTATAATTTATTGTAAATAGAAAAAATTAATATCCAAATTATTAATGTTTAAAAGATTATATATGATTTTGTTAATTAAATTATTTATATATTGAAATATCTCTTTAAAGTCAACTAGCAATTCTGATAATCGTTTTATAGTTTGGTCTCTCCATTCAAACAAATGATCGGATGAAATTGGAATTTGATTTATATTAAATGAAAATTCATTATTATGATTATTATTAATAATTTGTAAATTATTATTTAAAATGAAATTATAATGATTTATAATTAAATGTTTAGTTAATTGTGAAATTCCAATTTTAATTATTTGAAGAAAACTAGAAAAAGTATTTTTATAATTGTTTTCTAATTCTTTATAAATTTGAAGATTTTCATCTTGTATAATAACTTTATAGATTGGAAATATTTCTTCAAACCTATCCATAAACCAATCTTTTTTTTCATTTTTAAAAAAACAATAATTAATATCATAATAAATTTTTGAATGAAAACCCCAATCATATAAACTTTTCATTATTTCTTTTAAATATGAAAAAATAATTTTTGGTAAATACCCCAATGTATTTGATTCATCAGTTTTTTTTGAAATATTAATTTGAATTTTATCCCATATATCTATACCTAAAATTTTTAATATACATAATTAATAAAATTTTAATATACATAATTAAAAAAAAAAAAAAAAAAAAAAAAAAAAACCATACATTTTTCATAATGACAAGAAATATTATTTTCTAAATTTATAAATATATTCATTTAATTTTTAACTTTATTATTAATCCTTTTTATTATTTGTTTATTTTTTTTTTTAATTTTTTTTTTTTTTTTTTTTTTTTGTTTATTTTTTTTTATATTCTTTTTTTTTTTATTTTTTTTTTTTTTATTTTTTTTTTTTCATAGCAATTAATTTATCCACACAATAAACAAATAAATAATGTTGTCTTTTGGTAAACCAAAATAATATTGAAAAAAAAAAAAAAAAATTATTAATAGCATTTTTCTTAATTATATGATACCCACATAGATAAAGTGTGATTTCATATTTTCAAGATAAAAATTTTGTAAATAGAAAATTAAAAAAAAAAAAACAAAAGAGCAATGAAATTTGTGTTTAAAAAAAATAAAATATTTCGATTTACCAAAAGACAAAAAAAAAAAAACTTACTTTGTGTTCATACTAAAAGGGTGACTCACCATTGTGTTTTTTTTTTTTTTTTTTTTTTTATTGGGAATGATAGTAAACTAAAAACTGACAAAAAACTTAATAACTGGAATTAAGTAAAATAAAAAAATAAAAAAAATAAAAAAAAAAAATGATCAGTATTTTTTATTTTATTTTTTTTTTTTTTTTTGAAAAACGAGAAAACTGTAAAAAAAAAATGATTAAAAGGTTAATAAACAATAAAAATGTAAACAATTATTTTATAAATAAAAAAATTACAATAAAGTATAATAATTTTTGTTCAACAATTATACCAATTAAAGATAAGATAATAAATGATGATGATAATATTTTAAAAAATCATAATAATAATAATATTGAAATTAATAATGAATTTAATAACAATTTTCAAAAAAAAATAGAAAAAATAAAAGATGAAGAAGAAGAAGTTGATGAAAATCAAGATATGGAATGTACAAGTGAAAAATGTGGATTAATATTTAAAATACCAAATAAACTTAGAGGTAAAGAAGGATATTGTCCAAAATGTTCAAATGTAATGATTTTTAAAAAACATGCATCAAAATATAAGAAAATATTAAAAAAGAGAAGAGAACTTTATTCAAATACATTGCATCAAGAAATTAAAACCATTAAATCATTTGATCCAATAAAGAATAAACCATTTGGTTTAAGTGTTTTATTAGAGGATTGTAGAAGTTTACATAATGTTGGTAGTGTATTTAGAACATCTGATGGTGCAGGTTTCAATCATATCTATCTATGTGGTCTCACAGGTCATCCACCAAATGATCAAATTTCAAAATTATCTTTAGGTTCAGAGGATATGGTTAATTGGTCAGTCTCAAATGATTCAATTGGTGTAATAAAGAAATTAAAAGAATTAAATGTAAAAATTATTGGTATTGAACAAACTCCAAATTCAGTTTCATTATTAAATTCAATTGATAAAATTAAAAATTTAGCATTAATATCATCATCATTAGAAAATAACAATAATACTAATAATAATAATGAGGAAGAATATCATCCAATAGCAATTATTATGGGTAATGAAATTGCTGGTATGTCTGATGAAGCAATTGAATTATGTGATTTAGTTTGTGAATTACCAATGATGGGTAATAAAAAATCTTTAAATGTCAGCATAACTTATGGAATTGTTTCTTATTTCCTTTCACATCATTTTAAATCATTAGTGGAAAATAAAGAATTAAAAATTTTAAAAAAAAAAAAAAAAAAAAAAAAAAAAAAATTATTTAATTATTTATTTATTTATTTATTTATTTATTTATTTATTTATTTATTTATTTATTTATTTATTTATTTATTTATTTATTTATTTATTTATATTTTTATTAATATATTTTAGTCATTTATCTATTGATTTATTTATTTTTATTATTTTTAATAATTTTTTCTCATTTTTATTCTTTTTTATTCTTTTTAAGATTTTTTATTTTTTTTTTAATGTTAATCATAAAAATCAAGATATTTTTGGATAATTTCATATTTTTTTTTGATCAATGATTTTTTTTTTTTTTTTAATAATTAATTAATTTTTTAATTTTTTTAATTTTTTAATAATACACTCATAAAAAAAAAAATTATCACTCAATAATAATTAAAGTATAATTACATAAAAAAGATGGGATTTCGTTTTCATTTTTGGTGGCATCATAAAGGATCAAATAATAACTGTCCAGGTGGTGGTAATTATATTTACAATTATTTTAAAATTTCTTTTCTTAAACCCAAATTATTAATATTATTATTATTATTATTATTATTATTATTATTATTATTATTATTATTATTATTTTTATTTACTAATTTCTAGGAACTTCACACCCACCAAAATTCCCTCAATAAAAGTAATAATTTAAAAATTACATGCAAACAAAATATCCAATTTTAAATAATAAATTTTTATAAGTTACTCCAAATAATTTAAAATATTTTATTTTCTTTTTTAACAATAATACGCTATTCTTATTAGTATTGTTAGGACTTTTTTTTTTTTTTTTTGTAAAGTTATTAAAAGTTGTTATAATTTATAGTTTAAGTTTGCAAAGTTTCAAATAAAAGAATATTCTTGTTTTAAAAAAATGATGAATTAGAAAATAAAAAATATGTTTTTATGAATAAAAAAAAAAACAAAGAAAATAATTTAAAACACAATCTTTTTTTTTAGGGAACGCTTTTAATTTTTTTTATATTATATTTTTTTATTATAGAACAAGAATTTAAATAATTTAATCTAAATCTTCTTCAGTGGTTTTGGCACCAGAGAAGTTACCTGGGTTTTCACCACCTTGTTGACCGTAAACTTTAGAGATGATTGGTGAACAAACAGCTTCTAAATCTTTCATGGCTTTTTCGTATTCTTCTTTAGTGGCAGAGTCGTTGGCATGTAACCAGTTGATGGCTTCATCGGATTTCTCTTCGACGGTCTTACGATCTTCTTTTGATAATTTGGCGGCGATCTTATCGTCTTTAATGGTGCTACGAACGGTGTAAGCGTAGTTTTCTAATTTGTTCTTTGATTCAACAACTTCACGTTGGGCTTCATCTTGAGCTTTGAACATTTCAGCATCTTTGACCATCTTTTCGATTTGTTCAGCAGTGAGTCTACCTTTATCGTTGGTGATGGTGATTTTGTGTTTGTTACCAGTGCTCTTATCTTCAGCAGAGACATTTAAGATACCGTTGGCATCGATATCGAAAGTAACTTCAATTTGTGGGACACCACGTGGAGCTGGTGGGATGTTGGTTAATTCGAATTTACCTAATAAGTTGTTATCACGAGTCATAGCACGTTCACCTTCGTAGACTTGAACTAAGACACCAGTTTGGTTATCAGAGTAGGTGGAGAAAGTTTGGTTCTTTTTGCATGGAATGGTAGTATTTCTTGGGATGAGGGTAGTCATGACACCACCGGCGGTTTCGAGACCCATTGATAATGGAGCAACATCTAATAATAAGATATCGGCAACTTTAGCACCACCTTCGTTGGAGAGAATGGCAGCTTGGACGGCAGCACCATAGGCAACGGCTTCATCTGGATTGATGGATTTGTTGAGTTCTTTACCGTTGAAATGATCTTGTAATAATTGTTGAACCTTTGGAATACGAGTTGAACCACCGACTAAGACGATTTCGTGAATGGTCTTCTTGTCTAATTTGGAGTCTTTTAAGACTTTGTCGACTGGGTCTAAACAACCACGGAAGAGATCAGCGCATAATTCTTCGAAACGAGCTCTGGTGATTGAGGTGTAGAAATCAATACCTTCAAAGAGGGAATCAATTTCAATTGAAGCTTGAGCAGATGAAGATAAAGTTCTCTTGGCACGTTCACAAGCAGTTCTTAAACGACGGAGGGCACGTTGGTTGGTCATTAAGTCTTTCTTGTGTTTACGTTTGAATTCATCGACAAAGTGGTTGACGAGACGGTTATCAAAATCTTCACCACCTAAATGGGTATCACCAGCGGTAGCTTTGACTTCAAAGACACCATCTTCAATGGTGAGGAGAGAAACATCGAATGTACCACCACCTAAATCGAAAATTAAGATGTTACGTTCACCTTGTGATTTCTTTTCGAGACCATAGGCAATAGCGGCGGCAGTTGGTTCATTGATAATACGTTGGACGTTTAATTTAGCGATGGCACCTGCATCTTTGGTGGCTTGACGTTGGCTATCGTTGAAATAAGCTGGAACGGTGATAACGGCGTTGTTGATGGTTTTACCGAGGTAAGCTTCAGCGGTTTCTTTCATCTTTAAGAGAACCATTGAAGAGACTTCTTCTGGTGAGAAAGTTTTAACTTCACCTTTGAATTCAACTTGGAGATGTGGTTTGTCACCTTCTTTGGCGATAACTTTGAATGGCCAATGTTTCATATCGGATTGGATAACTGGATCAGAGAATTTACGACCAATTAAACGTTTGGCATCAAAGATGGTGTTGGTTGGATTCATGGCAACTTGATTCTTAGCAGCATCACCAATTAAACGTTCAGTTTCGTTGAAAGCAACGTATGATGGGGTGGTTCTGTTACCTTGATCATTAGCAATGATTTCAACACGATCATTTTGCCAGACACCAACACATGAGTAAGTTGTACCTAAATCAATACCAATAGAGGAAGACATTTTATATTACTTTAAATTTGTATAAAAAAAAGAATTAATATTTTGAGAAAAAAGATATTATATGATTTTTAATTTGATTTAATTGATTTTTTTATTATATAAAAAAAAAAAAATTATTTTATAACTTTGTGATATATTTTAAAAATTATTATTTTTTATTTATTATTATTTTTTTTTTTAATAAACAATTGTGTTTAATTATTATATTATTTATTTAATAAGTGTTTTTTATTATTTTTTTGAATTGATAATATTTTTTTTTTTTTTTTTGTTTCTTATTTATATCCAAAATCAAAACTAAATTTTTTTTTTTTTTTTTTATTTATTTTTTTTTTTAAAAAAATATAGAGATAACATACTCTGTAAAATACTTTCGATGATTACACAAAATGAAAAAATAAAAAAAAATTACTTAAAAACTCCAAGACTCTCAGCATATTTTTTTTTAAAAAATTGAAAAAAATTAAATAAAATTCAATAAAGACGAAAACGAACTTTCAAATTAAATATCATCAAATTTTCCCTCACTATTCCCCCAAATCTATTTATAAAATCGTTTTTTTTTAAATTTTATTTTTTTTAATTTTTATTTTTTATTTTCAATTTTTTTTTTTTTTTCTCAAAAACTAAATATCCGAAAAAAAAAAAAAAAACGAAAGTGTTGTTTTGAAGTACCATTATTACGATTTTACTTTTTTTTAATAAAAAAAAAAAAAAACCGAACGAATTTCAAATGTGTAGAAAATTATTTAATAAAATAAATAAAAAGAAAAAAAAAATAAAAAATTAACTGATCACTTTTTTTTTTTTTAAAATTTATGATTTACTTTTTTAAATAAATAAAAAAAAAAAAAAAAATTAAATTTTTATCATTCCAAAAATATATTTATAGGATAACTAAATAAAATTATCTTTTTTAAATGAGTTATTAACAAATAAAATTAATTATAATAAATAATTATCTTAATTAAATATTTAGAGAAAAAAAAAAAAAAATAATAAAATAAAAGAATACAAAATAAAAAATATATCCTAATTTATCACTACCTCTCGGTGATTCTATTAAATTCTAAGGCTATCACCTTTTTTACTTTATTAAAATTATTTTTGTTTAATAAAAAAAAAAATATAAAAAAAAATAAAAAAATAAAAAAAAATAAAAAAAAAAATTCCTTCCAATATCATTTTTTTTTTTTTTTTTTTTAATTTTTTTTTTATTTAATTATTTTTTTTTTTTTTTTTCATTTATATATTTACAAAAAAATAAAAATAAAATAAAAAAATACAATGGAACAAGATGATATATCATTTAGAATAACATTGAACCATTTGAAACAAGATTTGGTTGGATTAGAAAAGTTTGAAGACAATAAACTTTATCAAGATTTTATAACAGATAGATTTAAACAACATCTTTTACAGAAACAAGAACAAGAACAAGAACAACAAAAACAACAACAACAACAACAACAACAACAAGAGAAGAAATCAGAAAAACATAATCAATATGATCAAAATGAATATAATCAATATGATCAACATGTTGAAAAAGATCATACTGTTGTCAATCAATATGAACATTTATCACAAACAACAACCACCACAACAACATCAACAACAACAGCGACAACAATAACAGACGATAACAATAATGATATAAACAGTAATAATGATATCACTAAAAATAAATCAATTGATATATTCGATTTAATTTTAGCAAATGTAAATGTTGATGAAATTGATGAAGATTACGTTTATATAAGAGAGATAGATAATGATTTATATTTAAAAGATATAAATACTACTTCCCCAATTTTAGATCATACAGACAATAATAATAATGAAAATAGTAATTCAAATCAAGATAATAACACTGATGAAAACAATAATAAAAATGATAATAATAATGATAATGATGATAATAATAATAATAATAATAATAATAATAATAATAATAATAATAATAATAATAATAATAATAATAATAATAATAATAATAATAATAATAATAATAATAATAATAATAATAATAATGATAATAATGATAATAATGATAATAATGATAATAATAGTAATATTAATAATAAAGAAACCAATAATGATCAAAAGAAAACCAAGAAAACTAAAAAAAATGTAAATAAAAAAGTAAATAATGGTAGTGACTCTCCTATTGATAATTTAAATTTAGGAAGTGCCAATAATAGTGATAATGACAATGATGGTAGTGAAAATGAAGAGGAAGAAGAAGAAGGAGATGACGAAGTAAATCAAGAAGAAAAAGAAAGAAATAAAATGAAAAGAGGTAAATAAAACTTTAATTAAAGTTTAACAGCATTATCGATTGATTAACTTTTTTTTTTTTTTTTTTTATACTATCATATATAGAAATAAGAGAAAATAAAAAGAACATGATTAAAAAGATTAAAGAATTAAAAGCACACGATGATACTTTTAATGAAGCATTCAAATTTATAGATATCAATAAATGGTTACAAACAAAGGGTTCTGATATCATTTCAAGCGATGGATCTTTAGAGTTTGATATAAAAGAGTGCATGCATTCATTGGAAGATAAGATTAATGAATTAAATAATTTAATGGAAATTTCTTCACTTTGCAAAAACAATAATGACACTGGAAATAATAATAATAATAATAATAATAATAATAATAATAAATCAAAATTATCTTTTTCTTCAAATATTATCAATAATGACGAAGATGATGTTAGATAAAATAAAAAAGATATAAAAAAAGAATAAAATTATTAAAAAACATGGAAATTTTTTTTTTTTTTTAAACATAGTTTAATTTAATTATTTTTTATTCATATTTTCTTTAACTTCTTAGAGTATTTTTAAGGAAAATAAGTATCCTAATTTAAGGGAAAAAAAAAAAATTTTTGTATTTCTCTTTTTAAGACTAAGAATTCCGACAAAAATTTGAAACGAGTGGTTCCAATAATTTAGTGAGCTATATGGTCTTGTTTCGAGAAAATTTTGAAATGTGGATAGGTTAGGCTGCCATCCATGATCTGTAAATATTATCTCTGGATATTATATTCTTTACCTACAATTTAATAATAATAATATAAAAAAAAAAAAGTTAGTCTTTTTTTTTATTTTTTTTATTTATTCTCGTAACAAAAACAAGTTTTTTTTTTTTTTTTTAGTCAGGTTAAAATTGTAAAAGTCATCTATCATAAGTTTCAGCTAATGTAGATAATTTGGATCATCATTTCAAAAAAAAAAAAAAAAAAATAATTATAAAAAATAAAACAAACAATAGCTAAACTTACATAGTTAAGATATAAATAAATCCTATTTACATTGTAAATTAAATAAAATGCTACACAAAAAAAAAATAAAAAAAAATAAAAAAAAAATAAAAAAAGTTAGTTTTTGTGATTTTTTTTTTTTTTTTTTTTTTTTGTATTTCGTTTGATATTTTAAATGATTGATTGATTGAATCAGTTGTAATTTTTAAGAATCGTCTATCATAAGTTTCAGCTAATGTAGATATTTGGGTCATCATTTTATAACCAATCTTTTTTTTTTTTTTTTTTTTTTGAACGAAATAATTATAAATATAAATACTTACAAGCAACGGTTTATTTTGGAAGTAAACTAAAATGCAAAATGAATTTTTTTTTTTTTTTTTATGGCAACAAAACTTTTTAAAAAAAAAAAAAAAAAGTAAAAAATAAAAACACAGGCAAAAATTTCAAAAAAAAAAAAAAAAAAAAAAAAAAAAAAAACAATTAAAACAAAATATTTTTTTTGTCACATTGTTTATATTATCTTATTTATTTATTTATTTTTTCCCCTTCATTTCCTTTTTTATTTGGATTTTTCTATTTGCTTTGGTTTAAAAAAGTTTCCTTTTTTTTTATTTGGATTTTTTTTATTTTTATTTATTTTTTTTTTTTTAAAAATTTATTTTATTTTTTTCTTTGGTGTTTGTTAATGTAATCACCAAAAAGAGAACTCGAATTAATTCCTTATCAATTTTATTATTATTTTTTTTTTTTCTTTTTTTATTTTTTATTTTTTTATTTTTTCATTTTAATTTTTTTTTTTTTAATTTTTTTTTATTTATTTGGACGGAGAGAGATAAAGATAGAGAGAGAGATAGAGGGATAGAGATATATATGTTTAAATGACTGATCACAGTAATAATTCAACAGATAATAATAATAATAATAATAATAATAATAATAATAATAATAATAATAATAATAATAATAATAATAACAATAATAATAGTAATAATAATAATAGTAACAACAACAATAATAATAATAGTACTAATAATAGTAATACCAATACAAATGTTTTATCACAAGAATTATTAGATATATTAAATTCATTAGCCGATACATTTATAAATGAGTCAAATTATTCTTCTTTTGAAGATTTGTTTATGTCAATAGAGGAAGCGTATTGGTATTACATCGATATACATTTGATTCAAAATACTAGGTTACCAAAACCTGATTTACAAAATTTTGCGGAAATGAGTAAGTTCTTCATTTTCATTTTCATTTTAATTTTTTTTTATTTTTTTTTTTTATTACTGTGTAATATATTTTTATTTTATAATTCCAATCAATTGAAAAAAAAAAAAAAAAAAAAAAAAAAAAAAAAAAAAAAAAAAATTTTACTAACCAAAATAAATTAAATAAAAGTATTACAAAATAATGAAAGATTATTACCATTTCATACAGCATTATTAAATACATCAACTTATAGTGGTATGGTTAAAAAATTTGAAGTATTCAAAAGATTAATACCGAAATATGGTGCAATTATATTAAATAAAGATATGAGTAAAGTTGTATTGGTTAAAGAACAATGGTGGGGATGGGGTTTTCCAAAAGGTAAAGGTAAAGAGGGTGAAACTGAAACTCAAAGTGCATCAAGAGAAGTATTTGAAGAGATTGGTTTCGACATTTCATCTTATATAAAAAAAGATGCATTCATTCAAAAAGAAAGTCATGGTGTAATTAAAAAATTTTTCATTTGTGTTGGTGTTGATGAATTAACTGATTTTGAAACTCATACAAGATATGAAATTAGTGTAATGTATTAAATAATTAAATATAATAATATTAATAAATAAAATATTAATATATGTATATTTATTTAAATATAGAGAATTAAATGGCATTTAATTGATGATTTACCATTATTTCATAGTAGACAATCACACCAATTTGCAGCTATTATATCATATGTTAAACCATTAATAGCATGGATCGATAATAAAAGAATGGAGAATGGTTTAGAACCAATTCATAGA
Source organism: Dictyostelium discoideum AX4 (assembly GCF_000004695.1). Classification (NCBI taxonomy): domain Eukaryota; phylum Evosea; class Eumycetozoa; order Dictyosteliales; family Dictyosteliaceae; genus Dictyostelium; species Dictyostelium discoideum. Next base: position 2,855,930 of record NC_007088.5, read on the forward strand.
ACCAATTCCAATAATAATGAAGGTGGTAATATAGGTGATTTCTCATTTAAATACAAATGGACACCACAAAAAAACAAAATTAAAAATACTCAACAACATCATCAACAACAAATTCCAGAGGATGATAACGAAATCATTTTAAGTAATGAAGTTGAAAGTATTCAATTATCACAGTATATCGATGAGTTTAAATCATTTCTAAATGAGAAACAATCATTATCAACTAGTGGTAATAATACTCCTAAATTAAATTCAAATTTATCTAAGAAAATTGAACAACAACAACAGCAACAACAACAACAACATCCACAACAACAAAATCAAAATCAATATCAACAACAACAACAACAACAACAACAACAACAACAACAACAACAACAACAACAACAACAACAACAACAACAACAACAACAACAACAACAGCAACAACATCAACAACAAAATCAATATCAGCAACATCAGCATCCACAACACAGCAACAACAATAACAACAATAACAATCAACAATTATATCTTCCAAGCTATCAACAACAACAAAATATTCAAAATCAACAAAATTTTCAAAATCAATTATTAAACTTTAATAATCAACAACAAAACTTTCAAAATCAATTACGACAACAAAACTTTCAGAACCAACAACAAAACTATCACCAAAATCAGCCAAACTTTCAAAACCAACAACAACAACCAAACTTTCAAAACCAACAACAACTAAACTTTCAAAACCAACAACAGCAACAAAACTTTCAGAATCAAATGCAAAACTTTCAAAACCAACAACAAAACTTCCAAAACCAACAACAAAACTTTCAAAACCAAAATCAACAACAACAACAAAACTTCCAAAATCAACAACAAAATTTTCAAAACCAACAAAGATTTATGCACCAACAACAATATCAACAATATAAATAAAATTAAAAACTTTTGTAAATAAAATTAAAAGTAAAATAATATATATGTTTATATATTCATTTATTTTATATATTATTAAGTAAAATTATACATATTAAAAAAAAAAAAAAAAAAAAAAAAAAATTGTAAAAATATTATTATCATAAACTATTTTTATTATTAGGAAAAGTATACATCTAAAACAATTTTACATTGCTTTTTTTTTTTTTTATTATTATTATTAATTTTTTTTTTTTTTTTTTTTTTTTTTTTTTTTTTTTTTTTTTTTTTTTTTTTTTTTAAAAAAAAAGTTAAATACTAAAGATTAATTTAGTTTCCACCTTTATCTTCACACCATTCATTTTCTTTTCTAATTTGTTCTTCTTCTTCTGGGGTAAAATCATTTTTAATATTGAAAATCTTTCTAATTTCTTCTGGGGTTTTGCCTCTAATCATGTTGGCAACTGTTTTACAGGTAACATCTAATAATGGTTTAATATCCAAATAGTTGGCAGCCAAGATTAATTCGAATAAGGTTGGTTGATCGACTTTACAGAAATCTCTATCATATGGTGGGATATCATCTAATCTCTTTTCATCCTTTTTATCGTCACCTTGTGGTGATGGATGTTGGTGGTGGTGTCTGCAATAGTCAAGAACTTTTTCTAAAATAGTGGAAGTAACATTTGGTAATGGAATTGGGGCGTCTGATTCACCGATATCTAAAATAAATAAATAAAAAAAAAGAATATTAATATTTTTCCGAATTATTTTTTATTTTTGTGTGTGTGTGTTTATTTGATTTTTTATTTTTATTTTTATTTTTATTTTTTTATTTTTATTTTATTTATTTATTTTTTTTGTTTAATTACATACCTTCAATCATATTCTTGATTGTAACAGACATACAAGCGATTTCTTTTTCAATCTCAAAGACTTTTTCATCTGATGATTCTAATTTTACTAATGACATTATATTTTAAAAAGTGTGTATTGCTTTATTGGGACACTGGAATTTATATGAAAGATTTTTTTCAAATTGAAATTATTTTTAAAAAATAAAAAAAAAACTTTTTTTTAAAAAAAAATTAATTTATTTTTAAAAAAAAAAAAAAAAAATTAAAAAATAGAAAAAAAATAGAAAAAAAAAAAAAAAAAAAAGTTAGGCATCATCGTCATAAAATATCTTTAAAAAAATTTCAACGAAATTTTTTCTTCATTTCCTCTAGTTTATTTTCTTTTAATTTTCTTTTTAACATTAGTAATTAAAAATCCAATGACATTTTATTTCTTTGTTTTAAAAAAAAACAATTAAAAAAAAAAAATAACTAAATGAGATAAAAAAAAAAAAAAAAAAGTATAAAAAATAATTAAATCAACAGATAAAGATTTAAAAATAAAAAAATTTGAAAATAGAAAAAAAAATAGAAATGTAAAAAAAAGGAAAAAAACCAAAAAAAAAAATAAAGTAAATATTTATCTTCACAAATATCTTAAAATTTTATTTGTTCCTAAATTAGAAAAAAAAATAAAAAAATAAAAAATATAATAAAATAAAATAAAACAAAATAAAAAATTTTAAAAAAAAATTATAAATTGACCACATCAAAATAATAAAAATGCAAAAAAGAAATTACAAAAAAAAAAAAAGAAAAAGTAAAAAAATAAAAAAAGAAACCCTAATTATTTGTAATATTATAAAAAATTGCTAAATGGGGAAATGTTTGGAATGTGATCTCAATTTTCACATTATTTTTTTATTTTTTTTTTCTAATCATTTTTTAATTATAAATATGTTATGACCTCAATAATTTTCATTCAATAACATTTCTACAATTTTAAGAATAATCTTAAATCTCAGAATTAATTTTATTATGGCAGTTCATAATTCAAGCCATATCATTAATAGCAATTAGTTATTACCAAAATCTCAAAAAATGATGTTTTTTTTTTTTATTTAATTAAATGATCATCAAAAATAATTAAAAAATAAAAGATTAGTATTTAAAATAGTATTTTATTTTAAAGAATTCTAAAACCATCATTATTTGTATTTAGATCTAATAATTTTATTTTTCCAAACGAAGGGTCATTTTATTTATTTCAAAAAAAAAAAAAAAAAAAGTGGACAAATAAAATAATCATCAAAAAAAAAAAATAAAAAAAAAATAAAAAAAAAATAAAAATGGACAAATAAAACAAAGATATAAAAAAATAAAATAAAAAATAAAACAAAAAACAAAAAAAAAAAGTAAAAAATATAAAAAGACACCCCCCAATCATATCCAATATATTATTATTTTTACTAAATATATTTTTTTTTTTTTTTTTTAAAAAAATACTAAAATGGACGAAAGTGTGGAATGTGTGTGATGCTCAGTTTTCACACAATTTTTTATTATTATTTTTTTTTATTGTTTTTTTTTTTTTTTTTATTATTTTTTATTTTTTTTTTTTTTATTATTTTTTTTTAATTTTTATTATTTTTTTTTAATTTTATTTTTTTTTTATTTTTTTTATATTTTTTTTTAAATTTATTTTTTTAATTTTTATTTTTGTTTTTTTTTTATTATTAAATAATTTTTTTTTTTTCATTTTGGTTATTATTTTGGGTAAACTCATTCAAATTTATAACTCTTAATTTTATTATTTAATAATTATTTTTATAACAATATTGTTCATTCAGAAGATAATGTAAGGATAAAAATAGAAAATTAGTATTTTTTTTATTTTTTTTTATTTTTTTTATTTATTTTTGGTGTTTCCATTTTGGGTTCGAACGAAAAAGGTTTTTTTTGAATTAAAATTTTTTTTAATTTTTTTTTTTTTTTTTAATTTTGGAATGGATAACAATCGCACGAGTGGCTATTTTTAACCCATTTTTTTAAAATTTTTATAAAATATCCTATTAGAAAAAAAAAAAAAAAAAAAAATTCAAAAAAAAAAAATTTATCTTCTCATTTTTTTTTTTTTTAAAATTTTTCTTTTTTATTTTTATAGCTATTAATTATATATTATTTTTTTTTTTATATAAAAAAAACTTTATTAAAAAAAAAAAAAAAAACTAAAATGTCACCAAGACCAGAGAGTATCAAGAAAGTAATGGATGTATTAGGTGATTTTAATCCATCAGAAGATAAAATTAAGAAAACATTGGGTATAGACGAAGATGAAATGAGGATGATTAACGAAGAGAAAAACACCGTAATTTCACCAGCAAAAGATAGAATCCCAATAAATAGAAAATTAACTAAAAAAGCTCAAGATACATTAGGAATTAATTTATCAAAAGAAAAAGTAAATTATAAATTTTTATTTAAAAAAAAAAAAAAAAAAAAAAAAAAAAAAAAAAAGAAAAAAAAAAAAGAAAAAAAAAAAAAGAGTAATAAAGATTTTTTAACAATTTTAATATTTTTTATTATTATTATTATTTTTTTTTTTTTTAATAATATTTAAAAGTTAATGGATGTTTTAGGAGTTGATGAAAATACAATAAATTGTGCAGCATCAGAAGAGAGTGAACATAAAGAGAATAAAATCAAATTAAAAAGAGAGAATTCAATTACAACAAATAAAAGATCATTACAAAAAGCACTTTCAAAAATGGGTATAGATGCATCATCTGTAAAATTAACAAGAACCTTGGGTGTCCCTAAAAATGAGCTACCAAATCCATCAAACAAAGATACTACCTTCAAATCTTCATCATTACAATTTTTATTTTTTATAGCAGTTGGTATACTTTTAATTGCATTGGCTTTTATTTTAAAACAAAGAGGAAATATAATGAATTTTAAAAATATTATGCAACAACAACTACAACAACAACAACCATCTCATACTCAATTTAATACAAATCAACATCATCACCACCATCATCATTTTGATAATTAAAATTTTAATTTAATCCTTTTCCTTCTCCCTCCCTTCCTTTTTTTTTTTTTCTAGTTCCTTTTTATTAAAATTATTGATTTTATATAATAATATTAATTAATAATTAATAATATAATTAATAACAATAACAACAAAACAATAGTAATAATAATAATAACCAAACAACACATTTTAACAATCAATGGTTTCAAACCAATTGTATCATTTTCAGACCTAATTGTATATATTTTTTATAGAAGACCTAATTGTATAATTTTCTTTTTTTTTTTTTTTTCTTTTTTTTTTTTTGATTTAAAAAATAAAATAAATAAAACACTAAATATTTCCATAACGATAAGAATTTTTTTTTTTTTTTTTTTTTTTTAATTTATTAATAATAAGATTTAATTTATTTTATTCTAAATAATTTTTTTAAATTGTTTGAAATATCTAAAATAAAATAGATTTGTAATTGGAAAGTTTTAGAATTAATGTTGGAATTAATCTTCCAAATAAACTAAAATTATAACTTTTTTTTTCTTTTTTCTTAATTCATTTAAATTTAAAGATTCACATACACAACAGAATAGGTTTAGGAGACATATATACAAAATTTTATTTTATTATTATTTATTATATTTTTTTTTCTAAAAGTTATTAAATTTTATTGTTCTTTATAATCGGAGATACCATCACTGTAAATACCAAAAGGCTAAATAATAAAATAAAAAGTTAGTGAATTGAAAAAAAAAAAAAAAAAAAAAAAAAAAAAAAAAAAAAGTTATTATTATTATTTTAAAAAAATTATTTACCTTTTCACTTTCAGGAAGTGATGGAGAATCATAAATTTTACAAATTCTCATTTCACCTTTACCTTTACGTAAAGATAAACGAGTTGTTGAAGAGTGGGCCATAATATGACCACCAATTGGCTTCTTTGGATCGGGATTAAACATACCACCAGCACCATCAACAGATGCAACGACTTGATTTGTAATAACGACGGCAACACCAAACTCATCGGCTAATCTTTGAAGAGTACGTAGGAAACGTGCTAAATGTTTTTGTCTATCTGCCAACTCACCTCTACCGGCGTAATCTGTTCTATATAATGCGGTTGCGGAATCAACAATCAATAAAGCATAACGTGATTCACTCATCATTGCAGATGCTTGAACTAATAACTCTAATTGATGATCACTATTGTATGCACGAGCATATGAAACATTATCCAAAACATGTTCACCATTTAAATTATATCTCTCTGCAATTGCTAACAATCTCTCTGGACGGAATGTTCCTTCTGTATCAATATATAAAGCACGACCTTCACCACCACCTTGACTATAACCAAGTTGACATGTTACACATAATGTATGACAAATTTGAGTTTTGCCAGTTCTAAACTATAAAAAAAAAAAAAGAGTTATTATTATTATTAATTATTTTTTGAGTTATTATTATTATTATTAAAAAAAACATACTTCACCAAAAATTTCAGTAATTGAACCAGATTCAATACCACCATCTAATAAAGAATCAAATTCTTTTGAACCAGTTGTAATTTGAATAATTTCAGCTCTTGCTTTATTAATATCGGTTGCAGTACGAAAGCCCATAAAAACTAATTTCTTTGCTTCTGCTAAAAGTTTATCAGCTTTTTGCTCAGAGATACCTTTGATACCTGTTAATGTTTTCTTTGTTGTAAAAGCAACTGCTTGTACTGTATTTAAACCTTGTTCTTGAAGTTTCTTTAAATCTGCTGCATTAATACCATTACCTTCTAATTTATTAATTGATAAATATGACTCTTCCTCCTCTTCTTCTTCTTCCTCTTCTTGTTGTTGTTCATTTTCAATATCAACTTCTTCTTCTTCTTGTCTTTGTCTTGATGCCATTTTAATTTATATATTTATTTAATTTATTTAATTTATTTTTTTAATTTACAAACTATTATTATTATTATTAGATTATGATATATTACTGCTTTAAATGTTGAATGAAAATAAAAAAAAAATTTAAATGTAAAAAAAAAAATTTAAATGTAAAAAAAAAAATTTTAAAAAAAAAAAATAAAAATAAAAAATTTCATTTTTTCTTAGAAATTTTGGAATATCTTTAAAAACTGTGTTTTTAATAAAAAAACAAAAAAAAAAAAAAAAAAAAAAAAAAAAAAAAAAAAAAAAGTCCATTTTTAGTAAGGGTGGTTGGATTTGTCGCCTTTTTTTTTTTTACTTTTATTTTTTTATTTTTTGTGCTGCTCCCCTTAATTTTTAGATAAATTCTAAGTATGCCAATTGATAAAAATAAAATAAAATGAGAAATACAATAAAATGAAATAAATAAAATGAGACAAAATTAAATTAATTAAATAAAATAAAAATAAAATAATATAATAATTTATGTACACATTTATATAATTATATACTAAAATTTATTTAGGATTTAAATATGTTAATGACTCTTGTTATTCTACTTCTACAAATTGGGCACTTTTTTAATTTTACTGAACATAATGAACAACAACTTAAATGACCACATTCTAAAAAAACAGTATTAATTTCGTTATCCATACAAACTGTACAAAGATCTTTTGATTCATCAGACCCATTATTATTATTATTCCTTTTAGTTGTGCTACTACTATTATTATTATTATTATTATTATTATTATTATTATTATTATTATTATTATTATTATTATTACCACTACTACCATTTGATGTAGTTTGATGTGTTTCTTTAATGTTACAATTATTATTATTACTACTATTATTATTATTATTATTATTATTATTATTATTATTATTATTATTATTATTATTATTATTATTATTATTATTATTATTATCATTTTCATCTTCAGAATTTAAAAATGTTGGTAAATTATCAAAATTTTCATCTGAAACTCTTTCTTTTTCTTTTTCTTTATCTTTACCTTTTTCTTTTTCTTTTTCTTTTTTATCTTTATCATTTTTAAAAGATGATTTTCTAGATTTGGTTGGTGATTTATTTGTATCACTACTATTACTCGAATCAATAGTGAAAAATGAACTTGGTGATGTTGAAAATGTATTTATATTATTATTATTATTATTTTGATTATTATTTTGATTATTATTATTTTCATCAGGTAAAATTAAAATTGGATTATTATTAATTATTGATAATGGTGGTAATAAATCATTATCTAAAGGACCAATTGGATATTTTAATTTTGAAGAAAAAGATAAAATAAAAGATAAAATACTTTTAAAAATATCGGGTGGTTTTTGAAGTGTTAAACCACCATTGATTGAAGAAGTCACTGGATAGAGTAAACAATGTCTAATATGATTTGTAGAATCAACAAAAGTGATAGCGAATGCACCAACAATAGTTTTACTACAACGTAATAAATAATAACCAACTTGTTGTCTCGATAACAATTGTGTTGCCTCTATACCAGATATGAAACCACTGAATATCTTTGAGTTTATAACATCTTGAAATATACCAAGTGATACAGGTAATGCTCCAAACCATTTTATAAATACTGATAGCTTGAATGGTGTAACATAACCATCCCGGGTGAAATCTAATGTATATCTTAAACTTGATTCATAAGCTAATATCTCCTTATTGAAAAACTTTTGAAATCCTTTAAAAAATATTGACCATGGCACAAATGTTATTTTATTTCCACCAAATTGATTCCACAATACTTTTGCTTCATTACTTAATAATTCATATGGATTATAATTATTATTATTATTATTATTATTTTCATTATTCAATGATGACGATGATGGTGGAAATAATGCTAATAATTGGTCAATTGATTGTTTTAAAATTGAATCAACTTTTAAAAGATTATTTATAATTAAATTTGAAGTAAAAGAATTTGTTGAATTGATTGTTGTGTTAAAGGTGATTGTGGTTGGAGGTGATGAAAGTTTTAATAAAAGTTGTTGAAATTGAATTAAATCTTGATAAAGTTTACATATTGAAAATATAAATGATTCAATACCATATTCAATGATTTTAATTTCACTACAAATTATTTTTGAATCTGATAGATTGAAATTGATTTTATTTTCATTTTCATAATGAATATAATTAACTAATGATGTTTTTGTAAATTGTATTGTATTATTTAATTCTGAAAATTCTTGATCATTTAAAACCGTTTTTGATTTAAAATTATTTAAATCTTTAATAATTTTATCAATAATTGTAATTAATTCACTTATATTATTTTTATATGATATTGTTGTTATTGTAGTTGTTGTAGTTGTTGTGGTTGTACCATTATTGTTACTATTAATATTATTATTATTATTATTATTATTAATGTTATTATTATTATTATTAATGTTGTTATTGTGAGCTAGTAAAGGAATACTTAAAAATGAAGGAGCATTTGATTTATTACTTGTTATTGTGGCTCTATTCATTTTTTTTTTTTCTTTTTTTGTTTTTTTTTTGTTTTTTTTTTGTTTTTTTTTTTTTTGTTTTTTTTTTTTTGTTTTTTTTTTTGTTTTTTTTTTTGTTTTTTTTGATTTAAAAATTAATTCATGGTACAAAAATAAATGAACAAATAAATAAATAATAAATAATAACTACAACCCAACACAAAGAAGAAGAAAAAAAAAAAAAAAAAGAAAAAAATTTTCTGTGTAATTTGATAATAAAAAAAAAAACTTTTTTTTAGAATTGGTCAATTTGGTGTTACGCACACTTTTTTTGATTTGAAAATTAATCAGCTAAAAAAAATTCAAAAAAATTTCTGATTGTTTGCTTAATTCTTTTTTTTTTTTTTTTTTTTTTTTTTTTTTTTACATTTTAATTTTTTTTTTTTTTTTTAACATTTTAAATTTTTTTTTTTTTTTTTTTTTTTGGACTGGTATAAAAAAATTTTCACTTTTTAACCAAAATAATAAAAGTTGGCAAAGCTAATTAAATAAAATACCAGCAAACAAAACCCTTCCAATCCATTTTATTTCTCTTTCTTAAAAAATTTCATTTTCTAAACAGATATTTTTCAAAAATGACAAACCCCAAAAAATATCTTTATTTATTTTTTTTTTTGTTTAAAAAAAAACATTTTAAGTGAAAAATAAACCAGGGTTATGTTTTTTACACAAATAATATATTTTCATTTTTCTATTTTTATTTTTATTTTTTTTTATTTTAAACTTTAATAATCTCATGTTGAAGAATCAATTGATTCAAGGAAATAAATTAACAAAAACCACCAATATTTTTTATTCTATGTTTTTTTTTTTTTTTTTAAAAGTACAATTTGTTTATTATATTATTTATTTATTTTGAGGTTACATATAATCTCATGATAAAAGAATCAGTGCCATCTGGAAATTCAATTGAAGAAGCATTAACAAAACCTAAAGGGTAAGCTTTCTTTACACAATCAATAGTTAAATACTTTGTCCAATTAATTGCTTTAACTATTTTAGTTTGATCAGCTGTATTTGGTGATAATGAAATAACTAATGAATCTTCATTTGAACCTGGAATTGATTGTGCAATAGTTTGTTTTAATTGTTTAATTGTTAATGATTCTTGAAAAAATACTTTTACAATACCACCATTTGGTAATTTTATCTAAACAATTTTTATTTTATTTTATTTTATTTTATTTTATTTTATTTTATTTTATTTTATTTTATTTTATTTTATTTTATCAAAACAAAAAAAAAAAAAAAAAAAAAAAAAAAAAATCCAATTATAATTATAATAAAAAAATTAGAAAACAATTATTTTTTTTAAATAGTTATTTATATTATGTAATAAAATTACACATACAATACAATTGTAATCGGCCATTTATTTGTTTATTTATTTTTGAGAAACTGTATTTTGTTTTTGACTTTTTTTTTTTTTTTTTTTTTTTTTTTTTTTGATTTTTTTTTTTTTTTTGATTTTTTTTTTTTTTTTTATGACTTTTTATTTTTAAACCCATTTCTTTCAAAGAAAAAAAAACTCAGCAAGGGCTTTTTATAATAAATTAAAAAATAACAAAACTTTTTATTTCAATATTTTTAGATAGTTTTATTTTTATTTAAATTAAAATTTAATTGTTTTTTTTTTTTTTTTATTTTTTTTTTTTTTTTTAAGAATTTGGTTGATACATTGGATTATCACCATTTCCAGTTGGATTTTCATATAAAGGATTTGAAGTTAAAGATGCAAGAGAATTATTATTTGAAGCAGCCCATGCATCATAACCTTTTTTAGAAGCAACTACAATAGCAATGGCAACTACAGCAGCAGCGACTGAAACACCAACAATAACAGAGGTTGATATGATTGCAGCGGGTTTACAAACAAAAGGTTTTGGATCAAAATCAACCGATTCACATCTTCCTGGTTCAGTTGAAGTAGCATTTATACAAACACCAGTTTCACATTTTGGATTTGAAGGTATACAAACTTTATCGAAAACAATACAACCAGTCACATCGGAACATTGAGAAATTTGACAAAATGAAGGTGAGTCACAAATACGATCTTTTAATTTACATTCACCAGCATCACAATAACCAATTAGACAATTACCTTTGTTTGGACAAATTTTTGGTACACCAACACAGCCAATATCAGCATTACAAGTATAATCCATACATGGATTGGTGATATTACATGATAGAGGTGTGTGAATACAACTACCATTGTTCATACATTGATCAATGGTACATAAATTACCATCATCACAATTGGATTCAATTGGAATACATTTTCCATTATTACATTTGGTACAACCAGAACATTCCATTGGAGTATGTTTAACACTACCAGTTATTTTATCACAAATATCGATTGTACATGGATTACCATCATCAATGGTATCAATTGGTAGTGGGGAGCAAACTGGTGGATTTACACTTTGATCACAGTTATTCTTTTGACATGGGTTTAATTTACAATTACAATTACATTCTGTACTATTTTGAGTGTATGTACCACAAACACCTTTATCAGCGGAGCAAGTTGGAATAACACATGGATTGGAGGAGGAAGGGGAAGTACATTTTGGAGTTGCCATACAACCACCATTCTTTGCATTACAACTATAAATTTTACATGGATCTTCACCCAATTCATTGGAACAATAATCAGCATCCATGCTGGTACATTTACCATTATTACATTCACCAGTTAAACATGGACCAATACAATTTGATTTATATTGACAACCAAGTTTTGGATCACAACCAGTTAGCGTCATACAATATTTAGATTTATCGGCACATTCTAAATTACCAATTACTTCACATTTACCATTGGTATCTTTTGAACAACCAGTGATTACACATTTATTATTTGATGGTTGTGTACAAGTGATATTGGTATGTCTACAATATTTTGAAATTTTATCACCACCTGGAATTGGTAAATTTGGTAATGGACAACTATCAATGGTGCATGGATCATCGTCATCACAATCAAGGTCTTTATTACAACATGTTGAACCATCACCTTGACAAACACCACAATAATCAGACCATGCACAAAATGCTTGAATATCAGTTTGAATTTTCATTTTACTATAGGGTGTATGTCTTTCACAATAAAAGAAATCAAAGGAATAGGTTTTGTTAACTTGTAAACCCAACTTTGTCAAATCAACAGTACCTCTTCTAGCAGGATGTAAACCACCTAAATCCAAGACCAACTTCTTATCAATAAATACCCAAACATCATCATCACCTTCAAATTTAAAAGTTTCAGTACCTTGATAAAAGAATACTGAATTAATCTTTAAACAATAATGAAAGTTATGATAGGCTGTAAAAATTCTACCACCATAATAGATTCTATTACTCTCATCAACATCCCAACCTTGATAATCAATTGGAAAGAAATCATCCTTTACAAATGAATAAATATTTGATGATTTATCCAATGTTAAATTTAATTTCTTTAATAACATTACATTTTGTGTATGGTTTTTATTAAACCATGTTGGAAATAAATTTAAATTTTTTAATTTACCATTTACAAATGGTTTAAAATTTGGATCATTTGATGCTAATGTTGGACTATCACCTTCCAATACATTTTTTATCATTCCAACTGAAATATCACCATAATCTGGTTCAAAATCACTATTTAATTTTGGTAATTGATCAAAAATTGAACAACTTAATAATAAAAATGCTTTTTTTTTTTTTTTTTTTTTTTTTTAAAAAAAAAAATTTATTTGTTAATTTTATTTATTTATTTATTTATTTATTTATTTATTTATTTATTTATTTTTAATTATTTAAAAATAATATACATACGACTTTTTGTTACTTCTGAACTAACAAAATTTAAATTTTTATTTAATGAAAATAATATTATTAATAATGTTAATATTATTTTCATTTTTTTTTTTTTTTTTTTTTTTTTTTTTTATTTGTTAGTTTTATCCGTTTGTTTTATTTTTTTATTATTATAAATTAAAGTTGTAAAAAAAAAAAAAAAATAATTAAAAATGTTGCTTTTTTAAAAAAAAAAAAAAATTAAATTGGTTTAAAAAAATAGTTCGGTAATAATTTAATAAAAATAATTAAAATTACAATGAAATAATAATTTATTAATTTAAAAAACCAAAAAAAATAAAAAAAAATATTATCATTATTTATAAAAGTTTAATATTTTCATTTTTTTTTTTTATTTTTTTTTAAACCAATCCAATTCCTTTAATTTTTTGATAAATCAAATTTTATAAATAGTTTTAGATTGATTCCATTGGTTATCTCATTTTTTTTTTTTTTTTTTTTTTGCAACGAACATTTTATTGTAAAAAAATAATTATTTTTAAAAATAAGTTGGATAAAAAAAAAAAAAAAAAAAAAATTAAAATCTGAAAAAATTAAATTTACCAAATTGAGTTATAAAAAAAAAAAAAATAAAAAATCTCCCACTTTAACTTTGAAAAGTTTTTTATTAATAAAACAATAAAATCAATGAATATTTTATAAAAATAGTTTGTGAAAAACATAAACTAATATGATTTCATTTATTTTATTATTTTATTTTTTTTTATTTTATTATTTTTTTTTTATCCAGTATGACTCATGGTTTAGGTCGGTTGGGTCTTGTTTTTTTTTTTTTTTTTTTTTTTTGGGATTTTAAAATTATTTTTTTTTTTTTTTTGGTATCAACCAAAAAAACTTCATTACATATTAACCAAGATAAACAATGGTATAAAATTAATTTTATATAAAAATATGAATAATTAATAAAATATTTTAAAATAATATGAAATATTTTCAAATAAATAAAAAAAAAAATAAAATAAAAGATAAAAATTAAAACAAAAAGAATGAGATATATATAAATAAGGAAATTTTTAGTGAAACAAGAAATTATGTGATTTTATTAATATTTTTAGAATATGAAAAACAGAACCCATACCAAGAGGATTATTATTTTTTTTTTTTTCCTTTTTTGGATAAAAAAAAAATGAAAAGAGATTTTAATTAGGGAAAATCTCAGCATTTTAATTGGTTCAGTGTAATATTTTTATTTTTCTTTTTGGAGTATTGTTGGTGGAATTGATTGCTGTTGTTTAATTGAGTTTGAAGTTTCAATTATATTTGGATTAATAACACGATTACCTTTTTCTAATAACTTTTCATGTTCTTCCATTTTTTTAATTAAATCTTTATGGCTACTATCAATTTCTAAGTGCCATGGATATAATACAGTAATTTGAAAACCTAATGCACTAGTTGCAATCACCAAATTAACCAATGGTAAGTTTCTTGAGAAAATTGGGAACTTTGATAAAACCATTCTTTTAAATTAATATTATAATATTTAGTTTTTTTTTTTTTTTTTTTTGGGGAGGGGGAGGGAAAAGAGAAGGGGATATAAACAAATAAATAAATTTCTTTTTAAATAATTTTTAATATAAAAATTTTTTAAAATAATAAAAATAATAATTAAATAATAAATTTGTGAAAATTGATTAAAAAAAAAAAGGATTTTATAATTTACGTCTTTTTCTATTCATATTATAAATAAATTTATTAAAATATTATATTTATTAAATTTATTTATTTATATATTTAATTGGTTTTATAGTGATTGCACTTTTTTTTAAATGAAAAAAAAAAAAAAAAAAAAAAAAAAAATTTAATATGTGATGATAATGATGTGGTTAAAAAAAAAAAAAAAAAAAAATAAAATAAAAAAATTATTATTAGGAACCCACTTATCTTCTTTTACTGTTCTTTATGAAAAAAAAAAAAAAAAAAAAAAGAAATCCAATTTTATTTTTTTTTTATTTTTTTTTTAATTTTAATTTTTGATATTGATTGGATTGGAAAATTAAATGAAATTTTTATAACTTTCTGACCATTTTACAATGGTGGGAAAGTATTTATTGTATATTAAAAGAATATTTTTTTTTTTTTTTTATTTTTTTTTTATTTTTTATTTTTTATTTTTTTTTTAAAGTTAATATTAAATTAAATTAAATTATTGTGGAATTTGACATAATGGGATACCATTTAACCATTCAACATTACCATCACAATGAGTACAATCTAAACCACTGAAATTATTAACACATCCACAAGTACCATTACAAGTGAAATATGGAGTTGGACCACAATCAACACTTGTGAAACATTGAGCAGGGATACCACCTTCACCTAATGGAGTACAAGTTGGAATACCATTATACCATAAGGTTTTACCTTTACAAACACCATCAATTGATTGGAAACCAACAGCAGCTTGACATTGATGATTGGAAGTTGGTGTATAAATAGTTTTACCATTTTTACCATCAATACCAATTGATTTAACAATACCATCTTTAGTTGTATAATAAATGACACCACCCTTTGAAACCATTGAAATTACATTTTCACCAGTGATTAATTTAATGGCTTGATTAGAGTTAGCAGATTTTGAATAAGCAGTTATACCATTTGAATGAGAGAATACAATTAAATCACCCTCGACTAAGAAATCAGTTAAATGACTTGCATCAGTATCACTACCAATTTCAATCAATTGATCTTTTGTACAATTTGAACAATCAGCTTTACCTTTTAAGAATTTACCATCATAAGTTGACATATATAAATCATTACCATCTTTTGCTAAACCATTAACAATTTGTGATTGATAAATTAATGTTGCATCTTGAGCATCACTTCTTTGTGTTGGTAATTTATTTAATTTATAAATACCATAAGCACCATAGATCATTGATTTTTCAATATCATCAAAAATTGGAACGAATGGTGTATTGAAAATATTGAAAACATATTTAACTTTATCACCACCATTATTTGCATCTATAAGTGAGAAAATTGGTGCTGATCCACCTTGATTCATTAATACATAATAATAATTTGATTGGGGTAAATAATCATAGAATGAATAAAGTTTGAATGATCCTGCACCACTTTCAATTTCACCATTGATATTAATTCTTTGAGAAATTTCATTACTTCCATTACCTGAAGTTGGAATATTAAACATTTTTGGTGTACCAAATGGACCACCTTGTGAACTATTAAATTTACCTGCAATAATTAAATTATCATTCCCATCCATACTAATACCTGGATAAACATTTAAACCACCATTACATGCTGC
The DNA here is from genome assembly GCF_000004695.1 of Dictyostelium discoideum AX4. NCBI lineage: Eukaryota > Evosea > Eumycetozoa > Dictyosteliales > Dictyosteliaceae > Dictyostelium > Dictyostelium discoideum. The sequence continues at coordinate 2,872,307 of NC_007088.5, forward strand.
ATATGGATATCCAACACCACATTCATAATCTTCATTACATTGATTACTTGATAATACTGCACCAACAATTGAAAATGCAATAATTAATGATTTTAAAATTTTCATTTTTTTTTTTTTTTTTTTTTTTAAACAATTTTTTTTTTTTTTTATTCTTATTATAATAAATGAATATATAATTAATGAATAAATAAATAAATAAATAAATAAATTAAATAGTATAATTTTTTAAAAAAAAAAAAATATTTACAATTTAAATACTATTTTTTTAAAAAAAAAAAAAAAAAAAAAAAATTAAAATAAATTAATATTCATGGTTGGCAATAGTATAATAATCTTGTGTATATAATTTCAACTATAAAAAGTGACATTAATTAACCCCACTCTAAAAATAGAAAAATAAATATTAAAAAAAAAAAATAAAATAAAATTAAAAATAAAAAAAAAAAAAAAAAATTAAAACTAATATACTATCGTACTTTAATATTTTAATTAAAAAAATTATTTTCTTTTATTTTTAATTTATTAATTTGTATCAATTTGATTTTACATAAATGTTTTTTTTTTTTTTTTTTTTTTTTTTTTTTATGGAGTATTTGGATTATTTTGGTCATTAACACGATATAAGAAATCAGTTAATAAACCAGTACCAATTTTCTTTATTGAAGTTGCAGAATATTCTTGAAATTTTGAAGGTATTTTATTAATTGATTGGCAAGGTTTACCCAACCTATCTACACCAGCCCAAGCAATAAAAGATTTAACTTGACAACCATTAATTGGTATTCCATCTCTAATTAAAATCGGAGTAGAAGATGGTGTAGTTGTTGATGTGCCAGTAGTAGTTGTTGTTGTTGTTGTTGTACCATTAATTATTGTTGAATTTGATAATTTATCATTATCTCTTAATTCATTACATTTCATATCCTTAACTTTTACACCACATTGAGAATCAATACATTGATCACACTGTTTTTCACACATACCAGGAATTCTATCACCATCCCAAACAGCATCAACAATTTTACCATTCTCTAATTGAACAATAATTGTAAAATAATTTACAAATGATTGAGTTAAATTTGAAAATATATGTTTTGGTGGTAAAATTATTGGATACAATTTAAAAGTTTCAGTATTCACTATAACTTCTTTTGTATAATTTCCACTTGTATTATTTTTACAATCTGTATAATTTGTTAGAGTTTCCATTACACCAATACTATTATTAAATGTGCATGGAAATGTTTGATTCTCTCTAACACTTGTAAATGTTGAAATATTTTTTAAACCTGGGAATTCTGCCCAAACTGTATAATGCTCATTTTGAACCATGAAATTAGTATTTGGTATTTTTATTGTAGTGAATTCGTCAACTCTTGGATGATAATCTGTAGACATTAATAATTTGCTTTTATTATTATGTATGAAAAATCTCATAAATGACCAATCATATCTTTGATACATTTTATTTGAATCATTAGTAATATTATTAACTGTGAAATTTATACCTTGATTTAACATAAATGTTGTATCTATAATTTGTTTTGACCAAATTTTTGGTCCTTTAACAATTTGACTTTGATTTTTATTAATTATTAAAAATATTAATAAAATTATTAAAAAATAAAAATTATAATTTAATTTCATTATTTTTAAAAATAAATTTAAATATTATTATAAATAAAAAAAAAAAAAAAAAAGAAAAAAAAAAAGAAAGAAACTATTATTTTATCAATGTGTGTTGTATATGTAGAGTGAAAAAGAAATATGTGTTATTATTTTTTATTTTTATTTTTTTATTTTTTTTTTTAAATGATTAATTATTTTATTTTTTATTTATTTAATTTTTTTTTTTATTTTTAATTGTTTTGAATTTATTTATTTTTTTTTTTTTTTATTTGTAAGTGTGTGAAATTATTGTGTGTTTAAAAAAAAACATTACAAATTTGGGTGTGTTTGTTTTAATGTTAGATTTAAAAATTAGCCATCTATTTTTAACCGTTGATCAGAATAAAAAAAAAAAAAATAAAAAAATAAAAAAACCATAAAAATAAAAAGGTTTATTTTTTTTTTTTTTTTTTTAATTAACTATTATTTATATTAATATCTATATTTTTTTTTATTTTTTATTTTTATCCTCCAATAAAGATTTAGTTAATTTTTTTAAAGTTTCAACTTCATTTGGAGTTGATAAACCAGATGATTTCCAACGAATTTTACCATCAACAACTAAAAATATATATGATGAATATGGATTTGTAACACCAAAATCTTCAAAAATTGTATTTGATTCTGAAAAAAAAAAAAAAAAAAAAAAAGATTAGTATTATATAAATTTAAAATAATAATAATAATAATTAATAAAAATAATAATAATTTACTTTTAATTGCCATTGGTAAATTATACCAAGATTCTGTAAGATCATTATTCTTTCCTTTACGAGTACTTTTTAAAAGGGGTGATAAAATTTGATAACCTAATTGTGAAACCAAAAATATACTATGAATATCCAATTGTGGGAATTCCTTTTTAAATGGTTCAGACCAACTTTTTATAAATTTATCAGCATGAAATGGTTTAACTGAAACGATTAATAATGATGGATCATTATTATCTTTATTTAAACAATTTGGAAATTCCAATTTATTACCATCCAAATCTTTTGTTTTAATTTGTGGTACAACTTCTGCTTGTGATTCATTAATTAAATTTGGTGATCCAACAAAAACTTTCATTGTTGGATTTTTCATAAATTCTTTAACATCCCATAAAACACCATCTTCTAATTCTTTTTTACTTTTTTTTTTTTAAATTTATTTTTTTTTTTTTTTTTTAAAAAAAAACTAACTATTAATATTAATTCAAAAATAATAATTAATAATAATAATTAATTATAATAATTACACTCTTCTTTTTTGTTGAGTATCTGCATTTTCTTTATAATATTTAAATGGATTTAAAAAATTTTTCCAAGACGACATATTCCTAATTTGTTGTTGTTGTTGAAAAATAACATTTTTAGTAGTATTATTTAGTAAACTTTTAGAAACAATTCCATTTAAGGATTTACATGAATTAATTAATCTATTAGTAATCATTTTAGTTTTGATCAAAAGAATAAAATAAAAAAAAAAATAAAAATTAAAAAAAAAATAAAAAAAATAAAAATTAAGAAAAAATGAAAAAAAGTGAAAAAACGAATTTTGAAAATAATTATTTTAAAATTAGATGTTTTTTTTTTTTTTTTATTATTATTCATTTAAAAATCAACTTAATAATTTTGAAAGATGATATTAGTTATTTTGTTTTGTTTTTTTTTTTTGTTTTGTTTTGTTTTGTTTGTTTTGTTTTTTTAATCTATACAAATATTGATTGTACAATTTTAATTTACTAGTTGAAATATTAATTTACTAGTAATTTTAAAATTGATGACATGTGATTTTTTTTTTTTTTTTTTTTTTTTTTTTTTGTTAATTATTATTTAAATATTAATTGAATTACTATTATAATTTGAACTAAATTCATATTGACCATTTTGATTTATATTTGGTTCAGAATTTTCAGAATCAGAATAATCTGAACTTTCAAAGAATTCAATAAGTTCGAAAGCTTTCTTGTAAACATCTTTTGATTGATGCTCTTGAAGATCATAAATGATGGATTCACCTTGCATTTCAGAGATCAAGTTAACGTATGGATTAACACCAGTTTTAGTTTTAGTTTTTTCACCTTCTTTAATGATATTGATTAAACCTTCCAAGACGATTTTAAGGATAACTAAATCTTGAGAGTTTAATAAATCGATAAAATGTTTCAAGATATTGTGACGAACCAAGGTTTGAATTGATTTAGTTGATGAATTATTGGTAGAGTTTGATAAAGCCCAACATGCTTCACGTTTAATGTCATGTTCACTGTGGGAGAGAAGACTGATCAAGGTTGTCACTGTCTTTGGATTTGATACGACAACATCGATTTGTGATGGTTCACCAGCGGTGATATTTGATAATGCCCAACATGATTCTTTACGAATGGATTTCTTTTGAACGGCCAAGAGACGAGTGATCAATTCAACACCATTATTATCGATGACTATTTGAGTTTGGCTAGATTCACCAGTGACAATATTACCAACGGCACGTAATGCTGGTGTGAAAACGATACTATCTGGATATTCCAATAGTTTGACCAATCTTGGTACGACACCACTATCGATGACGGCTTGAATCTTTGTATTTGGACCATCACAGAGGTAAGATAATGCCCAACATAAATCACCATAGATTTCACTTGGAAGATTTTCAATTCTGATCAACTCGTTGATTGCTGGTAAACATTGACTAACCACAGAGAAATCTGGTTGTGGTTTACCACGACACAAATTTGAAATTGTCCAGACAACATTTTGAATTAGACCAATTTTACGCTCGGAATTGGCTGAGGTGGTGGTGGCACCATTATCTTCACCATAGTGTAGCAATGGAATTAAAGCATTCATTGCACCATATTTCAAGAGATAGTTTCTTGAATCAACTGTATCACCTGCAATATTACCCAATGCCCAAGCACATTGTTCCTTAACTTCATCGGTAGTTTCTGCACATAATAACTGAATAAAGATTGGTACGGAACCACTTTCCATCACAGTTTGAGTTTGTCTATTATTACCAGATGCAATATTGGTCAATGCCCATGCTGATTCAAATTGTACCTTTGGATTATTACATTGTAAGAGTTGATTCAATTTTGGTATAATACCACATTCAATAACTTGATCAATTGGTGGATAAGCATGAATTGATAATAACTTTCTAAATTGTACTAATGATGAATAAACATATGCTTGATCGTTTGAATTTAATGCTGTAACTAATCCTGGTAAATTTTTAATCTATTAAAAAAAAAAAAAAATAAAAAATAAAAAATAAAAAAAAAAATCGAGAAATTAATATGTGAATTTTTTTTTTTTTTTTTTTTTTTTTTTTTTTTTTTTTTTTTTTTTTTTTTTTTTTTTTTTTTTTTTTTTTTTTTTTAATTGATTCTATTATGATTTACCTTATTTTCCATAGTTTCATTTTCATATTTTTGGAATTGTTCTTGAACTTCTGGTGGAACGATAATTTGATAAGAAGTTGAAGGATTTGGTTGAACGATACCACGTCTCTTTAACATTAACTCTTCTCTAGCATTTTTTCTAATACCAATTGAGTTTTCTTCTCTCTTTCTTCTTGCTGTTTCACTATCGAGTGATTTTTTAAATTCTTTCTTTCTACTATCTTGTTTATCTCTTGATGACATTTTTTTTATTTTTTTTTTTTTTTATTAATTTATATATCTATTGTTTATAAGTAATGTGCAATTGGAATAAAGGAAAATTAGGTATGAAGTGTAAATAAAATAAAAAAAAATAAATAAAAAATAAAAAATAAAAAATAAAAAATAAAAAATAAAGTAAAGTTATGGTAAGACTAATTAGTTTATTGAAATGTTTATTTAAATTTGGTAGTGTTTTTTTTAAAAAAAAAAAAAAAAATAAATAAATAATAGACCATATTCCAAAACTAAACTATATAGATTATCACTTACTGTTTAAATTATTTGTGTTTTTATTTATTTATTTTTTTTTGTTATGTTTGTTTGTGAACTATGAAAAAAAAAAAAATTTTGAAATAAAAAGAAAAAACTTTTTTTTTTTTTTTTGGCCCATTTAAATAAAAAAAATTTTAAAATCAATTCCGTTATTTAGCGCACTTTTTTGTTGTTGGAGGTGGTTTAAATTCAAATTTCAAAAAAAAATTTCTAATAATTATTTTTTTTCACTGTTTAACAGCAAATTTATTTTATTTTTTAATTTATTTTAATTTTTTTAAATTGTGCATATTAAAAAAAAAAAAAAACAATACCAAACATTTATTTGATATTTTGATACTGTTTTATTTGCTATTGTTTTTTTTTTTTTTTTGTCTTAAATAAATATTATTATTGAAATTATTTGATATTGTTTTTATAAACAAATAAATAAATAAATAAATAAATAAATAAATAAATAAATAAATAAATATATAGATAAACAAACAACAAATAGATAAAAAAATAAAATATAATAAAATAAAAAAAATAAATAAATAAATAAAATAAAATAAAATAAAATAAAATAAAATAAAATAAAATAAAATAAAATAAAATAAAATAAAATAAAATAAAATAAAATAAAGCAATAACTAATATTTTTTTATAATTTTAGAATCATCAAAAATATTTACAGTTGATTTGATGGAAGGGAAAATATTGGAGTTCAGCAACCAACCAAACGGAACAATTAGTAAAACGTGCAGTATCAAGAATGTTTTTGGGTTGAGGAGAATAAACTACAACAAATTTTTTTTTTAAAGAAAATATACTTACATGAAAAAATGAATATTTGAATTATTTAATTGAAAAAAAAAAAAAAAAAAAAAAAAAAAAAAAAAAAAAAAAAAAAAAAAAAAAAAAAAACAGTATAAATTAAAATTAATTAATTACATTTATAAAAAAAATAAATAAACATTTTCTTTGTTTGTTTGATTTAAAATTTAACCTAAAATTTTAGGATGATCCAGAGGAATTAAAGGTGTATTTGATGGATGGAAAATGTTGGAATTCAGCAACCGATCAAATGTTACAATTAGCATACCAATTAAAGAATGTTTTGGTTTGAATAGAATAAATTACAACTTTTTTTTTTTTAAAAAAAATGTATATATATAAACATATAAAAAAAATATCTAAATAATTAAAAAAAAAAAAACTGATTATATTAAAATTATAAAAAAAAAAAAAGGAAAAAAATAAACATTTTCTTTATTTGTTTTAATTTAAATTTTGCACTAAAATTTTCTTTTTTTAAATGGACCAGTATCTTCACGAGGATCATCATTTTTATTTCTATTTGTTTCTATATTATTATTATTATTATTATTATTATTATTATAATTATTATTAAAATTATTATCTTCATCATCTCCATCAAAAATTAATTCACCATCGTCATATTCAGAGGTATCATATGATTCATCTTCATACTCTTCATCATCAAATGAATGATTTTGAAATGTAGTTGAAGTTGAGGTGGTTGTAGATGAAGATATGTTATTATTATTATTATTATTGATGTTGTTTTTATTAATAATATTATTAATATTATATTTACTGTTATCACTATTATTATTTCCATCACTATTTCCATTATTATTATTATTATTACTATTATTATTGCTATTATTATTATTATTGCTATTATTATTATTGCTATTATTATTGTTATTATTATTATTGATATTAATATTAATATTATTTTTATTATTATTATTATTATTATTATTAATATCATGATTTCTATTTGATTGTCTTCTTTGTTGTGGACTTGTTACTTTTTTATCTTTTTTTCTACTTTTTGTAATTCTTTTATCAGATTCAAATAAATTCTTTTTAAATTGATAAAAAAAAGTTAAATCGTCATTATCTAAATCTTTCTTTTGAATATGAACATTTGTTAACCATTGTAAATTTTTAAAATCGATTTCAATGAAACGTTGATCCAACCGATAATTACCAGTAATTCCCCATAACCCATATAATCTACCAAAATATTTATCAATTGTCATCCTATGTGATTCAAATTCTTTTAAATTATCATTTATATTTATTATTCTCATTTCATCAATACACTTTGAATTTGTATTTGTAGTTGTAGTAGTTGTCATTGTGGCCGTCGTTGCCGTCATCATGGTCGTCGTCATTGTATATTCCTGTATATTACTACTACTACTACTATTACTATTATTATAATTTTGTGAATTTAATGGTGGTGTAGTTGTTGCACTAGATGGTAAACTATTATTATTACAATAATTACTTTGATTGTTATTATTTTGATTATTTTGACTATTTTGATTATTTTGATTATTTTGATTATTTTGATTTTGATTTTGATTAACTATTTGAACCATACCATTAACATTTTTATAATAATTTGAATAAGGTAATGAGGAACCTGTTTGAGGATCGAATAAAGTTAAAATTGCCCATGATTTAAATTTACCAGTTTGATCAATTTCTGAAGGTGTATCTTGTTTTTGAAGATAGTTTAATAGATTATGTTTTTGTTGATTAAATATGGTTAGATCAGGTGTTGAACCAAGATAAGGTGCAGAAACAAAAATTGAATAATGTGGTGAACTGAATTGAACTGCAACCATAAATTTAATGCCATATATGTTATTAATTGGATCAAAGTATTCCTTTTTCTTTGAATCTGCTATTGTAGTTTTAATAGTGATACAATCAACTATTAAACCAATATGATATGGATTCTTTTGAATTTTAAAATTATTTTGATTATTATTATTATTATTATTATTATTATTATTATTATTAATATTATTTGAATTATTATTATTATTATTATTATTATTATTATTATTATTAATACCATTAACTGATGGTCTAAATATATCAAATGGTAAATCTCTTTTTGAAAGTTGATCAATTACAATACGTATCTTTTGTACAACCCGACTAATTGTAACTTGAGTAACGTTAAACATTTTACTAATGTGTGTTGTGCTTGATCCTGCTTTACTAAATGCTAAATATAATAATAATTTATCGAAATTATTGAATTTATTCTTTTTGAAATCACTAAAATAATGTTTACAAACTTCACATAATACCAAAATTTCCCTCTCTGTAAAATTTATAATTTCATTAAAACTATTCTCTTGTTTTAATTTTTTAAATATATTTGAATATTCTTCAATATTTAATTCTGAATCTTCACAATTATTATTATTTTGATTATTTTGATTATTTTGATTATCATCACTATAATATTCATCATCTTCTGAAAAATTATTATTATTATTATTATTATTATTATTATTATTATTATTATTATTATTATTATTATTATTATTAATATTATTATTATTGTTATTATTATTATTATTATTATTATTAAATGATGATTTTGAATTTAATGTTGGTGAAGTTGATAAAGGTGTTGTTGATGCTTTTCCTTCAATATATTGTTTCTTTTTATCTAAATATTCAACCAATTCTCCAATATTTTTGGCAATATCGGGTTTACTAAATTGAGTTTGTGTTTTTATTGGTTGATACTTTGAGGGTTTACTATTTGGTTTTGGATCTTGGGTGTTTTATATCCATTATAATTGTCTTTATTGGAATTATTATTATTATTATTATTATTATTATTATTATTATTATTATTATTATTATTATTATTATTATTATTATTATTATTATTATTATTATAAGTACTATTAATATTATTATTCATATTTTTTAAATTATTACTATTATTGCTATAGTAATATTTTAATTTTTAAATTGTAAATCTATTTTTTTTATTTTAAATTTATATATAAAATATATAAATTATTATTATTTGGTTATTGTTTGTTTTTTTTATTTTTTTGGTTTTGGTTTTTTTCAAAAATTTTTTTTTTTTTTTTTTTTTTTTTTTCTGTTATATCTATTTTTTTTTATATCAATTTTTTTTTTTTAATTTTTTTTTTTTTTAATTTTTTAAATCTTTTTTTTTTTTTTAAAAAAATTTTTTTTTTTGTCTGTAATGGACAAAAAAAAAAAAGAAAAAAAGTTGTGAAAATAGTCTTAAAAACTTTGTTGGTGCCGACAGTGAATAGTTTGAATTATTAAAATACCCCTTTTTTTTTTTTTTTTTTTTTTTTTTTTTTTTTTTTTTTTTTTTTTTTTTTTTTTATTTTAGTTTATTATTATTATTTATTATTATTATTATTATTATTTTACTATTTTTATTATTATTATCATATAGATTTTTATTATTATTTTTATTTTTATTATTATTTTAATTATTATTTTTATTTTTATTATTATTATTATTTAATTTAAATTACAAAAAGATAAAGGTAAAAAAAAAAATGCATGTGTGAAATTTTTGTTGGAAAAAAGTTTATTTACTTTTTTTAAAAGAAAAAAAAGTAAAAAACAATAATACAACAAGATTAAAATGAGTTTGTTTGGAGTGGTATGACAATGCTGTTGTTGGAAATGCATTAAACAAAAAAAAAAAATTAAAAAATTAAAAAAAAAAATAAAAAATTTGAATTTTTTCGATTAAAAAAATTTTTTTTTATTTTTTTCAATTTTATAATCAAAATGGAGTCGTTTTGAAAAAAAAATTGTTTAGAAAGGTAATGGGAGCAGAAAAAAAAAAAAAAATGTTAAAAATAGAAATTAATTTTGAAGTTTTCAAAAAATTAAAAAAAAAAATAAAAAAAATAAAAAAAAAAATAAATAAAAAATAAAAATAATAATGATAATTAATAAAAAAAAAAGAAATAAAATTAAACAAATAAATTTTTTTAAAAAAAAAAAAAATAAAAAAAAAATAGTAAAAATAAAAAAAAAAAAAAAAAAAGAAAAAAAATTATTGTGTAAAATGGTTTTAAAAAATATCTTGGTTTTACAAAAAAACCCTGCACAAAAATAAATAAAAAAAAAAAAAAAATAAAAAAAAAAAAGACAAGTCTGCCATGATTTCTCAATTCCAAATTTTTTTTTTTTTTTTATTATCATTTTTATTTTTTTTTAATTTTTTTTTTCTTCCCACTTGTCCATCAAATTTTAAATATCTTGAAAGATGGGGCAATTCTATTTTTTTTTTTTTTTTCTTTTTTTTTTTTTTTTTTTTTTTTTTTTTTTTTTTTTTTTTTTTGAAAATCAAAAACACATTTTTCCCATTTTTCCAAAAATTTTTTTTGATCAAAAAAAAAATAAAAAAAAAATAAAAAAAAAAATAAAAATTAATTTTATTTTTTTTTTTTTCAAAAATAAAATAAAATAAAAAATAATAAAATAAATGTTTAAATCTTTTGATGGATTAAAATTATCGAATTCAGAGTTAGAGGGAAGGTATATTATAGCAAATAGAGATATTGACATTGGAGAGAGTATATTAAAATGTAAATCATATTTTGCAGTTACATGTGAAGATTTTAAAAAGAATAGTTGTTACAATTGTATAAAGTTAATTAAATCACCATCACCTCAACAAGTACCAAGATGTTTTGGATGTAATGAAGTTTGGTATTGTAGTGAAAAATGTAAACAAGATAATCAAGCAAAACATCAACATTATGAATGTGCATTTTTCAACAATATAAAATCACCAAAATTAATTCAAAATTCAAAACTCGATTTCGATTCATACTCTGAAATCAGAATAATACTTGGTTTACTCTCAAGATATTATCAAGATAAATTATTAAATAATAAATTCAATTCATCAATAATAATAAATAATCAACAAGATGATGAAGAAGATTTTATAAAAGATACATTGGATGGTGTATTAGATTTAGTAGAAAATGATATAAATGAAGAAACAAATAGTGTAGCAAAAGAATATATTGATAATATTATTGAATATATTATAAATATATTAAAATTAACAATAAATAATAATAGTAATGATAATAATAATAATAATAATAATAATAATAATAATAATAATAATAATAATAATAATAATAATAATAATAATAATAATAATAATAATAATATTGAAGAATTAATTAAATTAATTAGACCATTAATTCAAAAAGTTAGATGTAATCAATTTGGAATTTGGACAAAGAATGATAAATGTATTGGTATGGCAGTATCACCAAGTAGTAGTTATTTTAATCATTCATGTATACCAAATTGTGAATCGGTTAGAGATGGTAGTGATATGACATTTAAATCATTATTTCCAATTAAAAAAGGTGACCAAATTAATATCTCTTATTTGGCATTAGATAAATCAACTAAAAGACGTAGAGATTATTTGAAATTTGGTTACTACTTTCATTGTCAATGTCCAAGATGTAATTCAACAGATATTGATCCAACTGGTAAATTAGAGGATTCATTAGATAATTGGATTTCAAAATTTTATTGCCATCAAAAGAAATGTACAGGTTTATATTATTCAAAATTAAAATTATCACTACAATCATTAACCAACATTGATAATCATGAAATTCAATTATCATGTTCAACTTGTAATGATCAATTAATTGTTAATTCAAATTTTTATTTAAATAAACCAAATTATTAAATAAAAAAAAAAAAAAATAAAAAATAAAAAAACATATTTTCTCACATAAAATTTAAATCCCGATTTCATGCCACTTTTTTTTTCACATTTTTATTTTTATTTTCACATTTTTTTTTTTTTTTTATTTTTATTTTTTTTTATTTTTATTTTTTTTTATTTTTATTTTTTTTTTTCTAAAACACAGTTTTGTGGTTTTTACTGATCGAAAAAAAAAAAAATTAAAAAATTAATAAATTAATTATTAAATGTTTAAATCTTTTAATGGATTAGAATTAAAAAGTTCAGAGAATGAAGGTCGTTATTTAATAGCAACTCGTGATATTCAAATTGGAGAAGATTTATTAAAATGTAAATCATATTTTGCAGTTACATCAGAAACTTTAAAAACAACATCATGTTTTAATTGTATTAAACAATTACCATCAGTTATTAAATTATCATTAAAATGTAATCAATGTAATGAAATTTGGTATTGTAATGAACAATGTAAAAATGAAAATATTAATAAACATCAACATTATGAATGTAAATTTTATAAAAAATTAAAATCACCAAAATTAAAAGTTTATCCAAATTTTGATATTGAAACATTTACAGAAATTAGAATGATCGTTGGTTTGTTATCAAGATATTATCAAGATATTTTATTAAATAATAAATTTATTGAACAACAATTAAATAACAACAATAATAATAATAATGATAATGAACAATTAACAAATACATTAGATGATGTTTTTGATTTAGTAGAAAATCAAGTTACAGAAGAATCAAATCCAGCAGCAAAAGAAAGAATTGATTCAATCGTTGAATTTATAAGTGAATTGTTTAATTTAGTATTATTAGGGTCAACAACAACAAAATCAATAATTAATAATGATGATAAAATTGAAATGATTAGGAAAATTAATGAAAAAAGTAGATCAATTATACATAAAACTAGATGTAATCAATTTGGAATTTGGACAAAGAATGATAAGTGTATTGGTGTTGCAGTATCACCAAGTAGTAGTTATTTTAATCATTCTTGTATACCAAATTGTACAGATGTTAGAGATGGTAGTAATATGACATTTAAATCATTATATCCAATTAAAAAGGGTGACCAATTGACAATATCTTATATTGAATTAGATCAACCAATACAAGATAGAAAAGATGAATTAAAGTATGGTTATTACTTTGATTGTATTTGTCCAAGATGTAATGGTGATTCAAATTCAATTGATTCAATGGATAATTGGATTTCAAAGTTTTATTGTTCTCAAAAGAAATGTACAGGTTTATATTATTCAAAACCAATGATACCAATTTTAAATACATTAACTTCAAATCATGAAATTCAATTATCTTGTTCAAATTGTAATAATATTAATATAGTTACACCTTCTTTTTTTAATAAATAAATAAATAATTATTTTAATTTTCACTCTTTTTTTAAATTTTATTATTATTATTAAGCTTGTTATAATTTATTTATTTATTCTTTTTAGGAAAAAAAAAAAAAAAAAAAAAAAAATAGTTTCTATTTGTTTTAAAATTAAAAGATGAAAAGAATATATTAAACATTAATACTTTTCCATTTTATATAAAAATGGAAATTTTTTTTTTAATTAACACTCTTTTCAATTTTAATATATCAAACAAATGAGTAAATAATTGAGGTATCATTTAATTTAAAAAAAAAAAAACAAGTAAATTGTTTGGAGATATTATAAAAAAAAAAGATTAAATAATAATAATTTTTAAAATCTTTAATATTTTTAAAAAATTTATTAATTTATTTTTATTTAATGTAAAATAACAATAAATTTTTTTTTTTAAAAATTTTTAAATATTTATTATGTTTGTTATAAATATTTTATGTTTCATTATTATTTTTTTTTATTTTTTATTTTAAATTTTTATTTTTTATTTTTTTTTTTTATTATTACTAATTTTCTAATTGTACATCACAATTATCTCTACATTTTTGCATTAGTACAACGCATTTTGACCATTCAGTTTTACAAAATTCTCTATTATCATCAACACAATCACTATAACAATCACCATTTATTCCATTTGATGATATTATCATTAAATAAACCACTAAAAAAATACAAAAAAAGAGAGTTAATTTCTAAAAGATTAAAATTTGTTTTTTAAAAAAAAAATATTTTATTGTTAATAAAAAATATGTATAAATAAATAAAAAAATTGTTAAAAAAAATTTTATTTTACCATTATTCTATTTTTATTTTGTTTCAATAATTAGATTTTATAAATTAAAAAAAAAAAAAAAAAAAAAAAAGTTAAAACCCTTGTCAAATTTAAAAATCTTTTTTTAAATTTTTGTTTTTATTTTAAAATAAAAAAAAAAAAAAAAAAATATTAAAAAACAAAAAAAAAAAAAAAAATAATAGTAATTAATGGGTGGTATTAATAAAGTTTTTTTCATATAATTTCATTAATATTTATACCAAAAACACCCACAAAAAAGGAGATCTTATTAATTATTACCATTTTTTGAAATTATATACATAATTACCCCCAACAAAAAAAAAAAAAAAATAATTATTTCTTTTTTCTTTTTTTTTTTTTTTTTTTTTTTTTTTTTTTTTTCTTTTTTATTTATTTTTAAATTTGATTAAAAAAAAAAAAAAACATATTATTACATAAAAAATTTAATTATTATTTTTTTAAATTTATATTTATTTTTAATTCATTGATATGTTTTAAAATTTTCATTTATTATTATAATTATTATAATTGATATTATTATTATTTTTAAAATTTATTTATTTTTGTTCAATACCAAATTCAATATTACAACTTTCTTGGCATTTACCAACAACTACATCACAAAGAAATTGATCCTTTCCACAGTATCTAGTATTCTTTTTGAAGCAATTTGCATAACATTCATTCACATTACCAAGGGAAAAACTTATTGTTATTATAATAATAATAATTACAATCAAGATATTCATTTTGTTCTACAATTATAAAATTTTGTTGAGAAAATAAAAAAAAAAAAAAATAAATGAAAATAATTAATATTTTAAAACGTTATTATAAATAATACCACATTATCCATACCATTTTTTATAGTATACTATTATTTTTTTAATTTTACTGTTAATTTTAAATTTATAATTATTAAATAAAAAAATAAAAAAAAAAACTTTGTTTTTATAGTGATAAAATTAAAGAAAAAAAAAAAAAAAAAAAAAAAAAAAAAAAAAAAGGAAATTAAAAATATATTTGTTTTTTCATTAAAATGAATTTAAAGAAAAAAAGCTACCCTAAATTCTACTTTAATCATCATCACATATGAAATAAATCATTATCTAAAAGATTCAAGTATGGGTATATATAAAAATTTTAATATACTTACTTTTTGATTATTTATTATTTTTTTTTTATAATAAAAAATATGTCTATTAGATTATTTTATTTTATTTTATTTTATTTTTTTAGTATCAATATTATTATTATTATTACTATTTGTTTTTATTATTTTTTTTTTTGTTTTTTATTTTTTTTTTTTTTATTTTTTTTTATTTATTCATTTTCCAAATTGTCAATGTTTCATTCACACTAATTTTTTTATTTTTAATATTTTATTATTTTAATTTTA
>NC_007088.5:2888174-2933174 GCF_000004695.1 Dictyostelium discoideum AX4
TTTTTTTTTTTTTTCCTAAAAACCAAAAAAATAACCAAATAAATATTATTAGTATGGAGATGACTTTTTTATTTTTAAAAAAATAAAAGTAAAAAAAAGTTATCGGTCCATTTGTATTTTTTTTTTTTTTTTATTCATTTTTTCTTTTTTTTTAAATTTAACTGTTTGCCTCATTATTTATAATAATAATAATGATTATTAATGATTTTAAAATTTTTATTTTTTGTAGTTTATTTATTATGTTACCCCCTTTTTAATTTTTAATTTTACTTTTTATTTTTACTTTTTTACTTTATAAAATTTTTTATTTTTTTTAAATTTTTAAAAATATTAACTAGGTAATTTTATTTGTAAATAATAATAATAATAATTTTGTATTAAAATAATTAATTATGTATTTTGATAAACAAAATGATGTTTCCCTTGGTATGACCTTTTTGTTTATATTCTAATTTTTGTTAATCATTTAAGGTTTCAATAGGGTGAATCTTTTATTATATTTTCTATTGTTCTAGAAGGTTTACTTTAATACTTGCTTTTGGGCAGATATTTTAAGTGATAATGGTATAGTTTTTTTAGTTTGTAGCTCTTTACTCCTTTGTTGTTGTTTAGTGTAACTTTATTTTTATTTTTATTTTTATAAATATTATTTATAATAATAAAATTATAATTTTTTTAAAAACTATTATCATCAACAGTCATACAATTTCCATAGCAGTTAAACAAGTAAAAATAATTTATAAATCACTCTAATCATTAACATAAAATAGTTAAAATAATAATAATAATAAAAATAATTATATATAATGATTATATATAATGATAAAAGTTCCTTGTTTTTTTTTTTTTTTTTTTCAAAAATCAAAAATGTAAATAATTTAAAACTTTAAAATCTTTGTTTTAATTAAAACAATATTTTTCCTTGGTTTTATAATTATTAATGTTTTTTTTCCTTTTAATAAATAAAATAAAATAAAAAATAAAAATAAAAAATAAAAATAAAAAATCTCCTTAAAATTTTTATACTTCTTAAATAATTAATTAATTATTTATAAAAAATAAATTGGATTTATTGGACATACAAAGGTTTTTTTTGTTGTTTTTTTTTATTTTTTTTAGGGGGTGACATAGAATTTCATTAATTTATTTCATCAATATTTTATCAACTACAGCAACAAGCATTGATGAGATAATAAATCAAATAAAAAAATAAAACTATTTAATTTATTTTTTTCCTATAATCTTTAATGAAAATACTTGTTTAAAATAACCTTTGTTCCACCTTCAAAGTTTTCCATTAATACGAATATTTCAGGTTTTTTTTTTTTTTTTTTTTTTTTATTATTTTAAATAACCCAACCATATCTTTTTTCTATTTTTATAATTTATTTTTTTTTTTTTTTTTTTTTTTTTTTTTTGTAAAGATTAAATTTAAATCTAAAAACTGGGTGTTATTTTATTTGTCAGTTGTTACTTTATCTTATTATATGTGGGAAAAAATGTCTCCCGTGATGATTTTTATCGTTTACAAGCAAAACTAGTATTAACTATTTTTTGTAAAACCTCAAAGATGAACAATCAAGTTTTTTTTTTTTTTGTAGTGCACTCAAAATGGGAAACAATTTATAAAAAAAATTTGTTTAGAAAAACAATTAAAAAAAAATAAAAAAAATCATAAATTAATAACAAATAAAAAAAAATGATAAAAAAAAAAGGGGTTAAAAATAGAATTAATTCTTTTTTTTTTCATTATTTATTATAATAAATCAATATTGATTATTTTATTTTTTTTATTTTTGAAAATCAAAAAAAAAAAAAAGAAAAAAAAGATACCAAAATGACAAATTTGTCCGAGTCAATATCAAAATATATTTTACAAACTAAAAAAAATCATTTTTTATCCAATTTTAACAGATCCAAAACAAAATAACTATAGGTGTATAATTGAACCTGAATTTTATTCTGAATTTTAGGTTTAATTAAACCTCTACTATTATTTTGTTTTGTATCTGTTAAAAATGGAAAAAAAATGAATATTTGAGTTTCTAAAATATATCTTTGAATTTCTCCTTTTAATCTAGATTTGATTTTTTTTTTTTTTTTTTTCCTTTTCAGAATTAATTCTTTCTACTTCACTTTAATAATAAATTTAAAAACATTAAAATTTAATTATTATACAATTATTAAAAAAAAAAAAAAAAAAAAAAATTACCTTTTTAAAACCCATTGAAATTGTTGCAGTGATTATATAATGCTTGATATGGTTGAAATGGATTGGTCCATCCATTTCCTGTTGACTGGTTGTTGAGGTTTGATCGATTAAAAAAAAAAAAAAAATATGATTTAGTCAATCAAATAACAAAGAAAAATGATTAAAGTGAATAAAAAAAAAAAAAAAAGTTAAATAATTACCTATAAAAATTAACAGCGGGTCTGTCAATAATGGTAATGTTCAGATCTGAATTCAATTTAATTTTTTTATTTTTTTTAATTTTATTTTTTTTTTTTTTTTTTATTTCAATTTTTTTTAATTTTTTTTTTTTTTTAATTTTTTTTTTTTTTTTTTTTTTTTTTTTTTTTTTTTTTTTTAATATCAAAAAACTACCAAATTTCAAACAAAATGATATACAACATATATATATTTAATAAAGACGGAACATGTATATATTATGAAGATTGGAATAAAAAAAAACAGTCTCAAAATCAATCAGAGGATCAAAAATTATTGTTTGGTATGCTTTATTCCTTAAAAGCATTTATTACTTCATCATCACCAAAAAAGTATGTTTTTTTTTTTTTACTCCTATTTATATTTACATTTATAAAAAAAAAAAAAATACCACAAATTCTGGTATAAAAAAAATTAATTATAATGACTAATAATCTTTTTTTTTTTTTTTTTCCTTTTAGAATTGACGATAAAACAGGATTTCATTGTTATAAAACATCAACTTATAAATTACATTATTATGAAACATTATCATGTATTAAATTTATAATAATGTCTGACCCAAATGTCCCTGACCTTAGAGATGATTTAAAAAAGATATACAGTCAAATTTTTGTAGAATATGTTATAAAGAATCCAATCTATAAACATGGTACAACAGTAAAATGTGATACTTTCATTAATCAGTTAAATTTATATTTAAAACAAATGCCTTCTTTTTCAAGTTAAAAAAAAGAAGAAAAAAAAAGAAAAAAAAAAAAAAGATTAACAGGTTTCAATAAAATGTAATATAATATATTTCACCATTTATAATAAAAATTATAAAGTAAATTAATAAATCTAGGGACCTTAATTCTAAATCTAATAAATATTTAATTAACAATAAAAAAAAAAAAAAAATAATAATAATAATAATCATTTAATTAAATTTTAAACTATTTATAAATAATAATAAAATAATGTAATATATTTAGTTTTTAAATATAAAAATTATTTATTTAAAAATAAAATAAAATAAAATAAAAATTATTTAAAATCTATTTCAATTGGAGTATACGAAAAACTATAATGTAATAATATCGATATTATTACATGTATTTATTTTTTTTTATTTTTTTTTTTTATAAAAATAATGTCAATTTGACATAATAAATATAAAGTATAAATAAATTTAAGCTGTGTTTGGGTTGTTGTTATTATCATTGATCTGTAATAATAATAATAATAATAATAATAATAATAATAATAATAATAATAATAATAATAATAATAATAATAATAATAATAATAATAATAAAATTAAATGTTAGTAAATTGGATGATATTGTTTTTTAAAAAAAAAAAAAAAAGAAAATGATAATTACTTTGTAGAAGAAATCACTAACCAAACCAGTACCCATATTCTTAATTGCAGTAGCAGAGTATTTCTATAATAATAATAGTAATAATAAAGAAAAATTAATTTTATTAGTTCCAGGTTTTTTTTTTTTTTTTTTTTTACCATACAAAAAAAAATAATAATTATAATAATAATAATAAAACTTACTTGGAATTTACTTGGAATCTTATTTAATGAAACACAATTTTTTCCACTTTTATCAACACCAGCCCATGCTAAAAAGAATTTTAATTGACAACCTACACCTTCATCACATCTCATATCATCGAATTTGGTTGCACATTGATTATCGATACAGGAATCACAATTTTTACAAATTGAAGTATCTCTATCACCATCCCAAACTGCATCCACAATGGCACCATTATCAAGTTGGAAAATGATAGTGAAATAGCTGACAAATGTTCTTGTACTAAATTCAAAGATATGTTTTGGTGGCAAAATGATTGGTTCCAAAACTGTTGAATTATAATTTTCTACTTTTTGGTAGGTTGCTGTGGTTATGTCTGTCACGTTTTGGCATGCTTTATCTGTACTAACAACGACTGAACCATTTGTAAGAGTTTCTTGACATGGTACATCAACAAGTCTACTTGTGAAAGATGTTACATTTTTAGAATATGGAATCTCTGCCCAAACTGTATAACCTTCTACTTCTCTATTTTTAAAAACGTTTCTATTTTTATTTGTTTCATTTAAATATTGAATAAGTCCATTTGCTTTATGTATTTTAAAACAAATAAATAAAATTAGTATATATTAAATTATAAAAAATTTTAAAATTAATTTTTTATTTTTTTCAATACTTACCACTGAATTTAATAGTTGAAAATTCGTCGACTCTTGGATGAAAATCAGCAGTTGCTTCGAAACCAGATTGATTATTTCTAATGTGGAATCTAATGAATGACCAATCATATCTATTGTATCTGTGGTCTGTCCATGAGGAATTTGATAAATCTTTTGTATTCATAAAATTTTGATCTCCTATATTAACGACATTTGGTGAACCAAGGAGCATTGTACCATTTTCAACGTACCCAAGTTGTAAATCTGGTCCTCTAACAATCTGACCATTTATTAAATTTATGAAAAATATTATTTGAATTATTATGAAAATTGAATATATGAATTTCATTTTTTTTTTTTTTTTTTTTTTATTTATTTATTTATTTATTTATTAATTTATTTTTTTATTTATTTTTTATTTAATTTGTGGTAAAAATGTTGGAATATTAATTTTTTATTTGGTTTACTAAATCTGTGTGATTATTTGTGTGAATATTTTTTTTTTTTTTTTTTTTTTTTTTTTTTTTTTTTTTTTTTTTTTTACTTTATTTGGTTATTTTGTTTTTAGATTTTAGATTTTTATATAAAATATTATAAATTCTATAAATTTTATTAAATCGAATTAAAATATCTAAAAATATAAATAATTATTATAATTATACAGGTAATAAAAGATATCGAGAATTGTTATACTGGTCTTTAAAAATTTTTGGTCTGGTGTGAGTTTTTTTTCTCTGGCCTAAATATTTTTTTTTTTTTTTTCTCTGGCCTAAATATTTTTTAAAAAAAAAAAATTAAAAAAATTAAAAAAAAATAAAATTAAAAAAAAAAAAAGTCGTTAACTGGTTTAAAAGAATTTGTTTGTTATTTGCAACGTCGTTATTAACTAAAAACAAATCGATAGAAACCATGACATGATGTGATTACCCTATTTTATTTTATTTTTTTTTATTTTTTTTTATTTTTTTTTATTTTTTTTTTTATTTTTTTTTATTTTTTTTTATTTTTTTTATTTTTTTTTATTCAAAGTGATCAAATATAAAATTGACATTTTTTTTTTTATTTTTTTTATTTTTTTTTTTTATATTATTTTTTTTTTTTTTTTAATGTATTGATAGAAAATGATTAAAAAAAAAAAAAAAAAAATTAAAAAACTAAAATAAAATGAGAAAAGTATCATATAAATACTTTGAAAATCATAAACAATCAAACCTATTCAATTGTCTAACGTTTTACTATCAAATGATTCAAACTCCTGATAGATCAATATTTAAACTTGCTACCTCATGGAATTTGATTTCCAATTCCATAAAACAATAAAAAAGAAAATAGCCATTTTTTTTTATAATTAAAAATAATTTTCTTAATTATCTATATCTATAGGTCGTTGATAATATCTACTCATATCATTTTTTTAAATTTACCTAATTATGTGGGCCTCTATAAAATGTTTTTTCATTTTTTGACCCAAAAAGAAAAAAAAAAAATAATAAAAAATTAATCAGTTTCTATTAGAGATACTAGTTTGATGGGGTATTATTATTATAATTTTTTTTATTTCTCAGTTTAGTTGTTAAATTTTTTTTTTTTTACCTATTTTAAAATAATTAAATAAAAAAAAAAAAAAAAAAAATTAAGTGAGCCATAAATCATTTTAAAAAAAATTATTCAAAATTAATAATTATTAAAAAAAGAGTGGTTAACTAATAAAGTATGAAAAATCGTTTATTTTTTTTTTTTATTTTTTTTTTATTTTTTAATTTTTTTTATTAATATACAGATAATTTCGAATACTGATTAAAACCTTAATATTTGGATTTTTTTTTTTTTATTAATTTAAATAGTTTATTTATTATTTTTTTTTTTTTTTTTTTTTTTTTTTTTGATTAAATTATTTATAAATAATTTAATCAAAATAACCTAAATATCTCAAGAAAAGAGCCCTGTCTCCTACTTTTTTAATTAAATCTTTCCATTCATATTCAGTGATTGAAAAAGCAGTTTCGAAATTTGAGATTGAATTTTCTTCAAATACTTTGGCAATTGCAGTTCTTTGAGTAGGAGAAAGTGGGATATTAATAAACCAAGATAAAAAACTGTCATTTAATTCAGGATTATCAACAATCTCAACTCTTGTCAATTTGGCAGAGTTTGTTGGATCAATTTTAATTTTAATATTTTCAGGTTCAGTTTCTTGAGACTCATCCATTGTTTCATCAATTTCATTTTGTTGTTGTTGTTGTTGTTGTTGTTGTTGTTGTTGCTGTTGTTGTTGTTGTTTTTGTTGTTCATCTTCTGAAGTAGAAGTAGTAGTGGTGGTAGTAGTTGTAGTAGTTGAGGTAGTAATAGCATCTTCATTTGAGAAATCATTATTGTCAATATTCATTTGATTTTCAACTAAAACTTCATCTTCTTTTTCTTGTTTTAGAGTTGATTGTTTGTAAATGAATAAAATTGAAGTTCTTTTTTCAACCTCTAAATTTTCACTTCTGTTAATGAATGATACTGGATCATTGGTTGAACATCTAATGCTTGCATTTTCATTGTCATCTGAGGAATTAATATGAATTGAACTATGATTTCCATTTGACATTAGCACAGATTCTAATACATAGGTTAAATCATCACCACCACTACCATCATCATTTTGAATTTCAAATGAATTACCAATTTTAATGAATTTTGGGAAATCGATAGGTTTGAAAGTTGGTTCACCATTTTTAATTCTATTTACAGAAACTAAAAGATGAGATGGTGAGCTAATTAAAACTGTTTTACGTTGAACTTGTTTATTACAATTTTTACATTGCTCAATTGAATTATTTTGAGAGTAGAGTGTGTTGGCAATATTCTCTTCGATATTATTTGAATCAATGTTTACAGTAAAGTCCAAAATAAATTGTTGAAGATTTGGTTTTATTAATTTCTTACAAACATTACATATATGTTGACAACTACCAGTGAGAGGAGTGAATATGGATGATGATATTTTTTTAATTGATTGTAAAAGTAAAGCTAAAATCTTTGAAGGTGATAAGAAGGATGAAGATGGAGTTGAATTTAATAATTCCATTAATTCATCATTTGCTTCAATGAATTCCTTAAATAAAGTATCGACTATGAATGGTTCTTTTAATTTTTTACTTGAAATCGATTTGAAATGTTGTAACTCTGTATATAAAGAGAAAGAGAATTTAACATCTTCAATATTTAATAAATCAATTAAATTGAATCTTATCCATTCTAATAAACTCGTAGCAAAGATTGGTATTGACGATGATGATGATGATGTTTTGATAGTATGATCCTTTAATATTAACATAGTTTTAATTAATGATTCATCCTCTTCTTTATCATTTCCATCATTACTAATAACTTTAACATTTTTAGTTAGATATTCATTATTGTATGATACTAATTCTTTAAGTTTCAAATTTTGATCAGCTTTTTTAAACATTGGATTAATGGATCTATTATCTTGAGATTGTGAAGGGGTTGAAGCTCTTGGATTGAAAAATTTCTTTTTAGTAGTGCCATTTAAATCATCAATTGTTAATTCTTTGAAAATGATTAAACCACCACCACCACCACTACCAAATCTACTATTTTTATCATTTGTAACTTCACCAATTTCATCCAATTGAATGTGTAAAACTGTTAGAGTTTCTTGAAGTGTACCCATAAATGTTGCATAATAACTTGAAGTCATACTTGGTAAAACAAAAGTAAAGATTGATAAATTGGTTGAAGGTTCTTTGATATCACGTAATTGGAATTTATTAATTAAATGTAAAAGTGGTAAATCTGGTTGAATGGATCTTGCAATTCTCTTTGAATCTTCAGAAGATGCTTTTTGAATGATTTTACCTAAATAATCTTTCCAAAGAATTGAACGTTCTCGAATATCAAATTCACAATCCTTTAAGATACTCTCTGAAATTGATTTAAATTGAATTAAATAGTCATTGTTTGGTTGAACTGGGTCAGGAATAATTGAACTATAATAATATCTAAATCCAAGGTAACTATTTATAAATATATCACATAGTGATAATACTTGATTTACATTAATAACTGGTAATAAATCTTTAATAGCAAAATCTAATTTAAATGATTCAAAAACATCATCACTCATTAATTCAATATTATTATTATTATCATTATTATTATTATTATTATTATTATTATTATTATTATTATTATTATTATTATTATTATTATTATTATTATTATTATTATTATTATTATTATTATTTTTAAAATTTGAAAATTGTAATTGATTTAAATTTAAAGTTTTAATAAAATCTAAATTTTCTTGTTTTGAAATTAAAAGTAAAATTTGAATTAAATATCTACCAAATGATTCTAATTGATCATTATTTAATTTTGATTTACATCTTGAACGTAATTTAATCTTTATAGTTTCTTCTATTTCATTATTAAAACCTGTAAATGTTTCAATCTTTTCAATTAATTCATTTAGTTCTTTAATAAATTCTGGTTCAACAGTTGGTTTTTTAATTTTATCTAATAATTTTTCATTAACTTTAGTAACTACTTCAGTTAAACCATAATCTTCATCGTCATCGTCATCATCATTATCATTATCAACTTTTTGTTCTTGTGATTTTTTAATGGTTGGTTGTTTTTTGAATTTTAAATCTGTTTTAAATCTAATTAATTGATTTCTAATTACTTTACCATAGAGATATTGTAAGATGATTGAATTTTGAATTAATGACCAATCGATAGAACCTACAAATTTAGATTTATCAAGTACAAAGTATTTAGAGATCCAAGATGAATAATAATGATAGAAATCTTCAGGTTTAAAGTTTGCACCAATTAATAGATTATCACTACCAATTGTTGATGGAATATCACCAATATCGATTTCATTATTAGTTCTAGTGAAACTCTCAATGATTTCAAGGATATCTTCGGGTAAATTGCCTTTATCCATTGAGAGTTGTAAAAGTTTACTTTGAGTATTTGCTAACCATTGATCGATTACACGAACGATACAACCAGGTTGAGTATCATGATAAAACATTTGACTGAGTCGTGATTTTTTTTCAATTGATGGTATGATCGCTTCTGAACGTAATGCATTTGGACAAATTTCAATCTCTATATTTTTAATGATAACTGGCCAAATATTAAGCAAATCTTCAAAAGCTTTCTTTAATGGAGCAACTGATTGAATGGTTTCATATTTATTGGTAATTAAATATTTAATACATTTTGTAACTGATTGGTCAATGAAATCTGGTGGTAATAAATTTGCAGTGAAACGATTAAAAGTATCAAGGAATTGAATCAATACTTTAAAGTGACTTGAGATACAAAGTTTGTTAATTTCATTGATAAAGGTTTTAATAATAAGGAATTGTTGTTGTTCAGTTGCAGTAACCAATGTTTGAATGGTGAAATGAGGAATTATTAATGAGCTATAATTTAAAGTATATAGAGTTCTAAGCTTTAACAATGAATCAAATTGTGGACTTGATGCAACAGTTTTTGCAAGGAAACGATTTTTAGAGGCGTTGGCATCATTTTTAACGGCAGCAAAAATTTGATTTAATCTAACTTCATATGCATGTGATAGTTGTGCATTTGGGAAATTATCTAAAAATACACCTTGATTATGGAATGACTCTGACCAAATTGCCATTGTATAATTTGAAATATACATCCATGGATCTAATAATAAACCTTTAAGATCAGGATTTAATTCAATCTCTGTTATTGAAACCAATGCTCTATTTAATACATAATCGGATGGATTTGCAGAATCTTGAAAATTAATGAAATGACTTGCTCTATAATCTTGGAATGTATATTTTCTCATTGAGGCAGTGAATGAAATTACAGACCAAGTTGAAGCTACAATTGAAAAGAAATCCAAACTATTACCATAATAAGTTTCATATTTTGCATTGCAATCAACCAATTGACCACCTCTTGAACCTGGGAAATATTTACCTAAATTAAACATAAAAGGATCAACAGCACCAACAATAGCTTTTGAAAATTTACTAAGATGAGTATTTTCAGAACCAATTGAAATTGCAATGAAATTTATAATAACATTTGCAACCTTTAATTGACTTTGATCAATTGAGGAGAGAATTTGATCGATTATGAAATTTCTATCGAATTTTCTTGTTAATATCTTTTTATAATGTTCTAAATAATTGAGTAAACCGAGTTGTTGTTGAATTACAGCATCATCAATGATAGCAATGATAAAGTTTATGAATTTTTGATTCTCTTGAGTTTTTAAACCATTACCATTTGAAATATATTGATAAGATAAAATGAATAAAATGATTCTAATTAAACCTTTTTGTTTTGGAATTTTTGAATTAATTTCAAACAATTGTTTCAAAGAATTTAAATCTGCTAATTCAATGAATTGTTTTATATGAATATAGGTATCATTCTCTAATTTATAATGATCATCATAAACAAATGGTAAATGAAAAGTTTGATCTTTTGTAACTAATAAATTGATTTGATATTGTGATAAACCAATTGAATTCAATATCACTGGTGATTGGAATAAATCTAGGATCTTCTTTTCTTGAATGATTCTTGTGAACAAATAAACTTGATAAATGGTTGATTGTAAAATGGTTGAATCATTCTTATTATTTGATAGAATCATTCTTAATACATTTTGAATATCTTTATTATTGATTAAACCATAGGTTGTCTCTAAATCATTATGATTTAATAAATCTGCAAAATGTTCCAAGAATATACAAGACAAGGATATCAATGATACTCTTTCGAAAATGTTTACATTGATATCATTATCATCTTCATCAATTTCAAATGTTGAGAATTTACCATACTTTATAAAGAATTCTGATATTAAAGATATGATTTGATTTAATTTTGCTTTAGATTGAAATTGTTCAAAAGAAATATGATAAAGAATATCAATTAATGGTTGATTTGGTAACAATTGTTTTCTCAATAAATCCAATCCTAATTTGAGTTTATGATTTTGTGGAATCAATACTGATAATTGTTCAATTGTTTCATTGTTAATATAAGTTAATGGACCACTATGAATAGTTTTTAATAAAGATTTATTAATTAAGCTACCTTGATTAATCATATCAAATAATTGTAATTTCTTTTCTTCTCTAATGATACCATTATTATTGGTTATAATATCTTTAATTATAATACAACTCCAACCAATTGGTATTGAATTTATCAATGAATTTGGTATGGTATAATCATTATTTACAATCTTTAAGAAAGAATAAAGATTATCATTATTTAATAGAATTAATGGTTTGATGATTTCTAAAATTAAACTTTTTGATGGTTTTGGTTCAATTTTCATTTCATTATCAATAAGATTGAAATAGATATCCATTACTTTCAATAAATCTAAACAACGGAAATTTGGTAATGCACCAATTAAAATTTTCTTATTTTCATCTGGTAATTCGGAATTGTTGAATAAAATCTCTACGAATAATTGATAGATTGAATGAATGTATGCTAATAATTCTAAAACTTCAATTTCATTTGGATCTGTTGTAATAAAGATTTCATCAACATTAATTCTATTGAAAAGATCTCTAACTATTTTAACCCATACAATGATTTCCTTATTTTGATCATCACCTTGTTTAATATTAAATGAAATTTGATCAATTTCTTGTGAAAGTAATTCAATTGTTAAATATAAAAATTTAGTTTTAATTAATTTAATATCATAATAATTAATATTTTTCTTTTCATTATTGTTTTGATTGTTATTGTTATTGTTACTATTATTATTATTATTTTTAAAACCATCATTATAATAATCATCAAAAAATTCATCATCGTCATCATTATCATCATCATCATCTTGATTGTTTTTAAAAGTAATTAATATCATTTCTTTACATCTTTGTAATGCATATTCTTTATATGTTAATTGAAGTAATGGTGAGATGATATTCTTTAGGAAATCGATTGTTTCAACTTTAAATTCTTTAATGATCCAATATTGAATTATTTTCATTGAATTGGTAAATACTTTTTCATTAATTTTTTTAGTTTTATTTGTTGACTGATCAATATCATCTTCTTGATTGACGATTGTATAGGGTAATAATGAATCCAAGATTGAAATGAATAAATCTTTTGTCTCTAAACTTATACCCATAGTTCTAACAACGAAATCATGTTTATATTGTTCGAAAAGATTGTCACTACCTGCAATGAAATGAATTAACTCTTCAATTGGATGATTGATAATATAGGAATAAATTTCCCCGTATACGACCTTGGGTTGTTTACTTTTAGATTCCAATATGATATTATCGAAAATTAAACTAAATTGACTTTCAAAATAATCATATAATGGTAGAGATGATGGAATAGTTGTAATCTTTGGTAAAGATAAATGAATTGGTTCTAATCTTCTTTCAATACCAATATTCTCTGATAAATTATATTGTAATTTTGAAGTTTTAATGAAAAGTTTAATTAAATTATAATTTTCTAAACTTGAATTTAAAATCATTCCATCAGTTGTTGATTCTCTAAGATTTCTTTTCTTTTTATTTCTATTATTATTGTTATTATTATTTGAAACTTTTTCAAAATCATCTCTATAATTTTTTATAATTTGTAAAATTGTTGGAATTGAATTATAATTACAAATTGTTTTAATAATATTTGAAGTTACAGGATAAAGATAGTTTGTAATTGAAGATTTAATAGCATCAATGAATGCACTTTGTTCTTTACCTGATAGAATACGTTGACAAATATTTACTAAAATTCTTTGGAAAATCTTTTGATCTAACCAATGATCAGTGAAATTTTGAATGACAATTTGATACCATTCTGGATTTGTAGTGAAAATTTCATTTAAAACCTCTTGTCTAATTGAAGCATCTTTATAGAATTGATGAATTTGAACTCTATTATTATTATTATTATTATTGTTATTGTTATTATTGTTGTTATTATTATTTGGTGTTCTAATTGGTATCATTGGTAACTGTTTACAAATTATATCTTTTGAAATGGTTTTCAATTGATTCTTAACCATATCTCTTAGAATATTATTAATTGGTTTTTGATTCTCTCTAAAATCATAATGATAACTTGTATTATTAAATATATTGAAATAATCATTTGAAAAACCATTGGTATTAGTTGTTGTATCAACACCACAACTTGCAGCAATCCAATCTCTAATATCTTCTTCAATGATAGTTTCATAATGTTTATCAACTTGATCCTTTTCAAATTTAATACCTAACGAATCGATATAAGTGAATTCGATTTCATTTAAAAAGATTGAATTTAATTTTAATGATTGTTGAGATAATGAGTATTCTGGTGGGTAATGATAAATTGTGATCAATGATTTGGATTCATTCATATCCAATAATAATTCAAATATATAATTCACTTGATTTTGATTACAATTGATCATATCTGCAATTACAATTAATATTCTTTCTTGTTTTGAATTTTTAAATGATTCAATAATCTTTGAACATTCTAAACTTGATTGAATTGAATTTAAATGAATGATTTTAATGAATTTTCCATCAATTGGTTTTTTATTACTACCACGATTAATCTTTGAAGGTGATCTATCAATATTGAATATTTCTAATGATTCACTTAAATATTCAAAATCGTCAAAATCACTTTCACTTCCACCATTATTATTATTGTTATTATTATTATTATTATTATTATTATTATTTACACTATCTAACATTATTTGATCGAGATTTTCATTATCACCATCATCATCTTTTGAAACCAATTTCTTATTTATAATTGATCTAACTAAATTATCACCTAAAATTTCAAGTAAAACTTCACCATCTTTAAAGGAAGTTAATGACAAAGAAGTTCTAGTGAAAATTACCCATTTATTTGAGATATATTCATTCATTGAATATTTAGTTGTAAATAAATTCTTTAAAAATCTAACTATACTAAAATGTTCTTGATTGATAAAATATTCCTTTAAATAATTAATTGGATAAATTGAATCTTTAATACGAATGATTGATTCTGGTTTTGCAATTTGTAATAATTTAAAATTGAATAATGTTTGTGGTTCATTTTTAATTGAAGTTGCTGTCGATGTTGGTGAACTTGATAATAATTTATAAAATTCTCTCTTTTTAGAATTGGTAGTTGTTGAAACCATATCATAATTTTTAAAGAATTGATAAATTAAACTTGAACAAGTTTCAGTTGAAGAAAATCCAGCTAATAATGATTTTTTACTTGCTTTATTATGAAGTGTATCAACGAAATGATTGGAGTACTTCACAAGGTTATTAAATAGATCGGTACTTGATTGATGCTTACTAATGAATTCTTGAGTTAATAAATCAATTGATACTGTATACTTTTCGAATCTATTTAACCAAGGTAATTGAGTATTCTTTAATCTTGACATTGGCATATGAATGATAACTTTAAAGTCTGGATGAACTGTACAAAATACTGAATGAGTACCAAAACTAATATTTGCAACCATTTGTAAACGATCACGATGTTCTGAAGAAGGTGTTAAAATAAAGTATCTATTGAAAACTTCATAGAAACATGAATCAATCTTTTCACTATTGACCAATACAACGGTACCACCAGTTTCCATAATTGATTTAATAGTTGAAACACATTCTACCAATGATTCCTCTGAACTATCATTTTCAAAACCACCAACTCTAACAATTGTTAAATTTTCAATACCAATCTCTTTTAGAATTGAAATGGATGATTCATTCTCTGAAGGATCAACGATCATCATATAACGGAAAGTTAATGAACTTGGATCTTGATTTGGTTTGATAACTTCAGCTAATGAACTCTTTATGTTTGCGATTGTATTATCTATTGTGTAAAGTGATGCTGGTGGATCAACGTTTTGCTCTCTAAAGAATAATTGAGCCAACTGAATAAAATCTTGATTATTAATACCTTTGAAATTTCTTTCCAATGAATCCAATAATGCCAATGGGAAAGGTCTTTCAAGGTCAAGTTCTCTTTTAAGATGTCTTAAAAAGAAACAATAATCTCTTTGATGGAATAGATTCTCTTTAGTATTGATTGAAAATTCATTAACTCTTTTGTAAGCTCTACATAGGGCATCACGAATTTTCTGTTCTTGAGCATCGAGATCATTTCTATTATTATAGAGACAACCTACAACCAATGCTTTTTCATCATCCTCTGTCATTTTATCTGGATGAATTAAAATCATCATACGATTGGTTTTGGCAGCATCTAAAATCTTATTTGATAGAATTACAATACCAACATTATCTTTGGCTTCACCAGTTTTATTTCCAACCTTATCTAAATAGTCATGTAATACTTTCATTGGTGAATTATTTTCATCGACTAAACCAGCTTCATCAAGGAAAACCACGGATTTATATTTCTCTGCTTTCATAATTTTTTCACGATTAATTGCTTGTTCAAATTTAACTTGAATTTCAATATCTGAACTATGTTCAGTACATTGATATCTGAATGGTTCTGTCATTGGAATATGAGCCAATGGTGAATTTGGTTTTTGTTTTTGTGTTGGTGAATTAATATTATCCAAAACGATTGTAAATGAAATTGTTTTTGAACAACCTGGTGGACCAACAACCAATAAGGGTACATTACAATTGATCGATACGATAGTACAGAAAACATTTAACATCAATGATTCAGTTTTAGCAATACCATCTGGTAATTGAATGAAATCACGACACAATGATGAATACTTTTTATGGAATATATAAGTGAATGGATTTCTACCACCAGCATTATCTAAATTATTGCCACGTTGATCATTATAATAATTTGAAAATATTTCTAATATACCTTGTCTATTTTTACCAGGAATCATTCTAATGATATAAGTTAAATACATTGAAATGATTAATGATATCCAATGTCTATCTTCAAAATTTAATTCTCTAATTTCTCCACAATTTACTAATGATTTACCACATTGATCTTCCATAAAGAAATTATAGAGATCGATTGCTCTCATGATATCTCTAATACTAACATGAGTACGATTTTGTTTAGTTTGACGTAAATAATCTTGACCCAATATGATACACTCTTGAAGTTGATTGGAATGATGTGGTTGCATTTTAGTTTTCTTTTTAAATAATGTTGACAAGAATGAACGTTCACTATCATCAAATTCACCAAAATCAAAATATAATTGTTCCATTGATTGTGGTGTTTCTTTTACAATGAAATCTTGATTACCTGATGCTGAAATTTGACCAGTGAAATCGATTGAATCATTGGTTGATGATTTCATCTTTGGATTCATTGCGCCAATGATACGAATATTTGATGATGCCAATTGTTTACCATCCAATGTACCATCAATGAATAACTCTGTAATGATTGCACAAGTATCGATAGGAGCAGTATTAAATTCATCAATGAAAATTACGAAAATCAATGATGAATTAATGTTTAATAAATCTTTTGCTGTATTTTCCAATTCTTTCATCTTTTTTAAGAATAAATCACTTGTATACTTTTCATGCATAATTAATCTTTGGAAAAGACGTTTAAATTTAATGGAGCCAATATCTTTGATTGCTTGTTCCATAGTTTCTTTTGAATCAATAGTTCTTGTATTCTTTTTTAAAGAATCTAATAATGAACCTTCACCAATTTGAATTAATGGATTAACTAGGACCTTTAGAATGAATTGTCTTATATCTTGAAATAATAAATTTGAAACCTCTGCATTGATATCTGAAATTTTTGAAGCAACTTGAACCATTTCAGCTATTTCAGGATCAAATAGCTCTTCAGTGAATTCTTTTGGGAATTGTTTCATTTTTGCATTTAAAAATTGTTTTAAATCAAATAGAATATCTGGTAATTCATCAATCTTTGCATTGATGATAGCAGCATAGAAAAAGAAACTAAAACTTTTACCAGTACCTGTATCACCTTTTAAAATAATAGCTCTTTGATTTTTAATCTTTTCATGAATGATTAAAAGACGAAGTGCAAACTCTGGTGTCAAACAATATCCATATTGTTTGGTTAAATCTGATACGATAAAAGTACGTGAAACAATACCAAATGATTGAGAGATGGTAGCATAAAACATTGAAGTATTGGCCGATGCAGTCTCTAGCGTATGTAATGATGGTACTTTGTCATATAGATCTGTTTTCTCTCTAAAATCAATGAAATCAATTTGAGTTTGTTCAAATGGTCTATTTGCATCATCGGTTATCACTGAAATTGATCTTGAGATAATTAATGGTGGATTACGCCAAAGTGTTTTCACTGAACATATAATTGGATCTGCCAATTTAACACATTCAACAACAAAGTATTTATAGAGAATCTCTGGTGTAACTTGTAATTTCATTCCCATTTGAGCCAAATATTTATAGTAATTGATATATTTATCCAAAAATAATAGTCTATCATTTAAATAGGCAAAGAAATTCTTTTGGCATTGTTTATAACGATTATCACGTAAGAATGGAATTTGAGCACCATAAATTGAAACTACATGATCATAATAAACATTACCAGGTATAACTTGATTGTTTGTAATGATTGTTGGATTCGTTGGAAAAGCACCACCATTTCCTCCTAAATAAGACATACATTTCATTTCTTGAATACCATAATTCCATGCTAATTCATAATTTATCACCTGAGAAATATTGTAAAGTAATGATAATGCATCTTCTGGTTTATCATTTGTTGTTTCTTTTAATTGTGTACCAATCTCTAAAAAGATATGAATATTTAAATGTTCACTTATATTTATAATTTTACCATTATCATAAATGTAACCATAGGTAATTAATGGATAAATAAATGTATAAAATTCTAAATAATTGCAATAAGGTGAAAGATTTATATGAAGTAAAACACCTCTAATTGTATTGTTATTACTTTGTTGTTTTTTCAATAATAATGAATTTATTAAACCATAGAAATCTGAATAATTTGTACCAGGTCTAATTGATAAACGATATGCAATGAATTGAGATTGTTCCACTTGTTTCTTTTTTAAATCAATATATAGAGTTTTTCCAGTACCAAATTCACCAGATAATAAATTCAATTCACCTACCCCATACTTTGAATTTGTTTTTAACCAATATTGTTTTAATTGTTGATATGTACAAGCTAATGGTTCTTCCCAACGTGGTAAAAACTCTGTGAAATTATCATTTTGACTAAATGATATAATGTAAACTCTTGCTAATTTTGATAAAGTTTGATTTGAAAAATGTTCTCCAAACCAAGATAATAATGACTCTTTCTTTGTTGGTAATCCGATTAAAAAGAATACTCTATCAACTACATTCTCTACTAAATAAATGAAATCATCAAATTCATTTCCAAATTTACTACCATAGAAAACTTGACTTGGATGTGGGAATACCATTAAATTCATTTGAGTTATAAGTAAATCTAAATTCTTTTTATTTTGAACATGATAAAATTGTGGACCTCTATCATCACTACTATCTTCAATATCATCTTGATCTTGAAAAGTTTCATCAAATAAATTAAATAGCTCCATAATGAAATCTTTAGTTGATAAATTTCTATTTAATTTACCTTGATCTTGAGCGTTAACAATTGTTTTAAAAATTGTATCATTATTTAATTGATAAACTTTTGAATAACAATATTTAATATATGATGAAACAATTGAAACTAATTCTTTATTTCTATTATTATTATTGTTGTTGTTGTTGTTGTTGATAATTATTTCATCCTCTTGAATTAAGAAATTTTGAACCTTTGTAAATAATGATGAAATACCTTGATTTCTTAATAATCTAATTCTTTTTGAAAATGAATTAATTAAACCTTTCCATTCTTTAATTTTTTCAATTAATTCAATGTTATATTTTTTAATATCATCCATTAAGTTTGGTGTAATTTTCAACTCTATAAATTTATCTAAAAATTCGTAGTGAAACATTTTTGTTGAAAGTATTGTGTGACTCTTATAAATTGAATGAAGTTCATCATATAATTTTTGAAATTCATCAACGGTAGCACGTTGAGCTTCTTTTACCTTTGCCAATTTCAAACCACGAATATAATCATCCAATGTTTCAGAGGAATATTCTATACCATTTACTTTAATATGCCAAACTGATGTTGAACTACCAATAACATTTGAACTAAAGATTGAATCTGTTAACATTTCTTTTAATCTTGGTAAAATGGTTGAAATACTATATGCACCACCTGCACTTGAATATAATGCTCTCAATTGAGGCATATTATCTTGAAGGAAACGAATCTTTTGATTAATATCCTCCATATCATGATGACGGAATAATTCTTTCATAACTGAACAAAAATTACCAAATTTATAAGATTTTTGTGATGTTGGCACTGTTGGTGGTGGTGGTGAGGTTGCTGTTATGTTTTGTGAGGAATCATTCATTAATGAATCTTTATATGATTGATTTTCAATTACTATTGGTTCAACAATACTAAAAGTTAAAACAGCATAATCAATTAAATTACTTGAGAAAGCATCATTTAAATTTGTACTAATTAATCTATTTCTTTCTGTGAAGTCCTTATTATCTTTAAAAGTTGAGTAGAATTCAATCAATTCCATTTGAATTACACTAAAGAATGGTATTTGATGATATTGTAATTGACCTATGGATTTTTCTATATCTTTTTTAATTTTGATTGAATCATCATATTTAACCTCTGTACTTAGTTTTACTCTGAGTAATGCCTTTTCAATTGATTGTTTTGCTTCATCGAGATCTTCGATTTTAATGATTTTGAAACGATCAAAGAAATTAAACAATGCATTGATATTTGATTCAATACCAAAGATAGAGATTGCCTCCTCTATAAACTTTTTAAATTGTTCAACCTTGATGTGAGTTTGAACCTTTTTATTATCTACTGGTGTTTTAAAATTACACAATAAATCTATTTCACATCTTAAATCAATATCTTTACTTGAGAGTTTCTTAAACATATCACAATTCAACTTGATAGATTGAGTATCCATTTTCACAAGAGAGTCAAAGAAATTTTGTGATTCTTGACAAACAGCATTTATATCTTTGGTGGTATCATTTTTTACAAAGTGACTGAAGACCACAAAAAAGAATTTAGAGTTTTTGACAATGAAATATAACATAAATTTAATGGATTCATCATTTAATGGTGTTTTGAAATTATCAATCTTTGTTTGACGAATATGTTTAAGATAACTTTTCACAGTATCTTTTGGTGAGCAATGAGTACCTTCACTCACTAATTTATTGAAACCAAATTCTTGATTTAAGTAATTCTCTAATTTTTTATATCTTTCAATTCCATTTGAATATTCTCTAAATTCTTTAATAAGTTGATCTGAATCCATCAAACCTTGGTGGTTGAAATAAAGCTCTAAATTTACTTTTAAAGTATCATAATCTTTTTTATACTTTACAATTTCCTTAGAATACTTATTAGCTATCTCTATAAATTTTTCTTTAATCTATTATGTTAAATTTTAATAAAAAAAAAAAATTAATTGGATTTCGCACATATACTCTGAAAAAAAAAAA
Source organism: Dictyostelium discoideum AX4 (assembly GCF_000004695.1). Taxonomy (NCBI): domain Eukaryota; phylum Evosea; class Eumycetozoa; order Dictyosteliales; family Dictyosteliaceae; genus Dictyostelium; species Dictyostelium discoideum. The sequence continues at coordinate 2,909,413 of NC_007088.5, forward strand.
AAAAAACTTACAATCTCTTTAGTTTGAATAAATTCAACCATTTGTTCGTCCCATTCCAAAGTTTTTAAATTATTAAAACGATAAATAAGATTTTGAGCGTAAGTAGTATCACTGTTTTTAGATACCTGATCCAATGCATTCTTTAGGCAATAATTTGCTAAAATAGAAAGGGAAAGAGGTAGACTTGTGGCTCTTAAAGAGAAAAAGTTGAAAAAGTTTTGATGTGGTGAAGCTTTCTTTGTAATTTCAAAAATGATATGTTCGCATAATTTATAGAATTGTGAATAATTTTTTTTTAACTTTTCTCTTTCGAATTCAAAAGAACTCTCAATATTGGCCAAATCTGAAATTAATGGTTCATAGTAATAAGACAATGAGGTTGGAGCAAATTCAAGGTATTGATGGTCTGGGTGCAATATTGAAAATGTAGCAAACAAATCCAAAACTCTATTTATCTTCTCCATTGCATATCTTTGACAAACATTTGCATTTTTACCATTGAGTTCAAACAAACTTATCAAAAAATCTTTTTTACCTCTTTTGTATATTTGATTGTTAAAATCCTCTGGCTGAGCACCTAAAAATTCTAATGACCTAAATAAATTAATAAGAAGAAGGAGAAGAAGAAGAAGGAGAAGAAGAAGAAGAAAAAAAAAGAATTAGTAATATTACTAAAAATATAAACATTTATATATATATATCATATTGTTACTTTAAAAATTCACTATCAGAAAGATAACTTAAATCTAAGGATTCAACAACTTTTGAATACTCTTGAAAATCTCTTAAAACTTGATATAGCGTAGGGTATGTAGCAAACAATTTAGTAACGATTGCTTTAGCCTTTTCGTTTACATATAAATGCTTTAACTTTTGAGTTTGGAAAGCAACTAACAAACTCTTAAAAGGGTCTGAATATGTTCCTTCTTCATCATTGGTTATACTCTTTAAATCATTGAAAACCGGTCCTTTACCATTTACAGGTCTACAACTTGATAAAAGTTCAAAGAAAAATTGGAATATTGTAATATCAGGGTTATCTTTTAAAAATCTAGTAACGTATTTAACAAAAAGAGCTTGATGATTATCAGGAATATGAGAAAACATATCCATAAACTTTGTTTTTTGATATTTATCGGAAATAAAGTAATAAGAAAGCAATATTTTGATATATGCACTTGTTAAAACATAAGGATAACTAAGAGTGAAATAAAAAATTAAATCTATATTTGTTCTTTCATTTCCAGTGAGAGTATTGAAGAATGTGGTATAAGTTTCTTTTACTGCTATAATGGAATATGGCATCAATGGAATACCCGATGAATTTAATGATTCTGATAACTCCAAAAGAATATCGCCTGTATCCTGTTCAAACTCTCTTTAAAAAATATTTTTGTTAAATTAGTATATATATATATTTATTAAACTCTTTAATAACTAAAGTGAAAATAAACTCTTTATACTGTACCCATGGTGAACAATGTAATACCACATAGATCTATGCGGATTTTCCTTATGTAATTGTTTATCCAAGAATTGAACTTTTGATTTCTTTTGTTGATTTTTTATCCAATCTTTGTCTATAGGATCAAAGAAATGATCTGGAATAAAAAAACTAATTAATGATGAAAAAAAACCTTTTTGTTTCTCTTGCTCTATGTTCGCCCAAGCTGATTTTTCTTTGTTATGTAAATAGCCCAAACTAATTTTTACTATGGCACGAAAATTATTCGGATCCTCTAATAAATATTTTTTATTATTGGTTGTTGTGGTTGTACTAGTTTTATTATCATTATTATTGCTGTTATTATTGCTATTATTATTATTATTATTATTATTATTATTATTATTATTATTATTATTATTATTATTATTATTATTATTATTATTATTATTATTATTATTATTATTATTATTATTATTATTATTATTATTATTATTATTATTATTATTATTATTATTATTATTATTATTATTATTTTTATTTTTATCTAATACTTCCCCAATCAAACGAGTTGTATTATTTGATGCGTTTACTACAGCTTGAGTTGTATTATGAGTATTTTTTTCAATATTGGGTTTACTATTTTGATCTGCATGTACTACAGGATTACTACTAGATATATTTACAATGGTGGAAATAAGGTTTTTGGTTTCGGGACTAATTGAATTATTGTTTTCATAGCTATTATTTACATTTAGTTTATTAGTTTCTGTTTTTGGTACAACCTCTTCTTTTTGAGTTTGTTCTATATTTTTATTATCATTTTGTTTTTCATTATTATTTTTTGTTTCACTCTCAAGGTGTTTAGCTTCGAGACTAATTGAATTATTGTTTTCATTGCTATTATTTAAATTTTGTTTATTAGTTTCTGTTTTTGGTGCAATTTCTTCTTTTTGAGTTTGCTCTATATTTTTATTATCATTTTGTTTTTCATTATTATTATTATTTGCTTCATTCTTTGATTTATTTAATTGAGAGACATCACTCTCATTGCTATCCATATTAGTGTGCAAATTTTTTACTTTTTTTTTTTTTTTTCTTTTTTTTTTTTTTTTTCTTTTTTTTTTTCTCTTTTTTTTTTTTTTTTTTTTTTTTAAAAAAATTATTTCTTTATATACAAATAATGTTTATGAGAGAAAAAAAAAAGAAAAATATAAAAAAATAAATTTATAATAAAAAAAGAAAAAAGAAAAAAAAAGAAAATTTAATCAAAAAAAAAAAAAATAAAAATAAAAATAAAAAATAAAAAATAAAAAAAAGAAATTTGAAAATTAAATCAAAAAAAAATAAAAAATAAATTTAAAAAATTAAATCAATCCAAAAAACTTAAATTTTTAAGCTTTAAAACTATTTAGGAAAAAGAGATAATAAATTTATTTTTTCCAAACTTTTTTATGGATATAATATTAAAATACATTTTCATTCAAAAAAAAATAAATAAAAAGATAAAATAGTTGGAATCAAGGTTATGACAAAAAAAAAAATAAAAAAATAAAAAATGTAAAATAAAACCTTAAATATCAAAAAAAAAAAAAAAAAAAAAAAAAATTCATTAAATTTATAACTTGGGGAAAAAAAAAATGAAAAATCAAAAACTAGGATATTTTATTTTCTTTTATTTTTTTTTATTATTTTTTGTTTTTATTTTATTTTTTTTATTTATTTACTTTTTCTTGTTCTGGGTGGTTAGTGCTAATGTTGGTGATGTTGTTAGTGTTCCATATAATCATCCAAAAAAAAAAAAAAAAACATAAATTTTTAAGCAAAAAAGGGGGAATGAGTTTGTTTTTTCCTAAACTTACAGAAATATAATATTGAAATACATTTTCATTGAAAAAATAAATAAAAAGATAAAATAGCTGAAATCAAGATTATGATTAAAAAATATAAAAAAAATAAAAAAATGTAAAACCTATAAAAAAAAAAAAAAAAGTCATTGAATTTAAAATAAAACTTGGCTTTTTTTTTCAAATAATTTTTAATTAAAAAAAAAAAAAAGATATTTTTGTGTAATATTTTTTTTTTTTTTTTTTTTTTTTTTTTTTTTTTTTTTTTTTTTTTTTTTTTTTTTTAATCAAAGTGAAACAAATAAAAAAAAAAAAAAGATAATACAAAATGTCAACAGATGGCCAATTAAGATTTTCATTAGCTGAAAGAAAAGCAGGCTCAATGAGCACCCCAGGAGCTGGTAATTCCGTTTCTGTATCAAATCTTGAAGATTTTAATGATGCAGTTAAATCTGTCCACAAAACAGATAGTGCCACAAATTGGTTATTAGTTGGGTAATTTTATTTCTTTTTTTTTTTTTCTTTTTTTTTTTTTTTTTTTTAAAAAATCTCAGATATTAATTTTTTATTTTTATCTTTTTTTTCCTGTTTTTTTTTTATTTTTTAAAGTTATGATGGATCACCAGATAAAATTAAATTATTATCAACTGGTACTAAAGGTATTAATGAATTAATTGAACATTTTGATGATACATCAATGGTTTATGCAATTCTCAGAGTAGTTGATCATGTTGATGGAATTCCAACTGATAGATTCGTTTATATTACATTTATTGGTGATAATGTTAAAGCCATTGAAAAAGCCAAATACAGTGTAAATAAAACATCAGTTACAAAATTACTTGGTCATTATAATGTTGAAATCATTGCATCATTAAAGAGTGAATTAAGTGAAACTGAAATTATGAATTAAAAAAAATAGTTGAACAAGTTAAAACATCATCTGATCCAATTAATTGGATGTTAATTGGTTATGAAGATAAAGAAAGATTAGGTTTAGTTGGTAAAGGTACTGGTGGTCTTCAGGAGTTAGTCTCACATTTAAAGGATCAAAATGTAAACTATGGTATCGTTGCGACCACTGATGTTATCGATGGTATCGTTCAACCAAAACATGCTCAAATTACCTTTGTTGGCGTATCAGTTTCACCAATGGTTAAAGGTCGTCTAACAACTCATAGAGGTAAGATTGATGAATTCTTTTCACCAATTCATGTTTCATTATTTTCTGAAAATCCTTCACAAGATTTAACTGATGAAATTTTAGCTCAAAAAGTTCAACAATTAAAAGGTATGAAATAAGAGAAGAAACTTAAATAAAACAAAATTTTAGGTTTAATCAAAAGTTGTAAAATTATTAAATAAAATTCAATTTTTTTATACACAAAAGTAAAGGTTTGGGGGGTGGAGAAAATTATGAAAGTAATGTTTTTTTTTATTTTATTTTTTATTTATAGAACAAAATTAATATTGTGTTTGTTTATTTTTTTTATTTTTTTATTTTAAAATTTTTTAACTACCAAGTGAACCACAATCTAAATAATAATCAATTCTTTCACCACCATCTGAATCTGAATCTGAAATATCTGAATCATCGTCATTATCTTCATTACTTTGATTATTACCATTATTATGATTTTTATCATTTAATGAGGATTTCTTAACACTATTACCATGGTCACCAACTGAACCAGATTCATTACCTCTAATTGAATCATCTTCATGATCATGTTCATCATCGCTATTGAATGCTTCTTCATCATCTTCAATTGATTTATTATTATTATTTAAATTTTGTTGTTCTTCTTGTATTTGTTGCTTTTTTTGTTGTAGTTGTGGTTGTTGTTGTGATTGTTGTGGTGGTTGCTGTTGTGGTTGTTGTTGTGGTTGTTGTTGTCCCTCGTTTGGTATGGTTTTAATATTATTATTATTATTATTATTTTTACAATCATTTTCATTGTTACCATTCATAGTGGTATAATTATGATTACCAGTGGTATTATCAGTGTTATTCTTTATATTGTTATTGTAGCTGATGATGTTGTTATTGATACAACCATTAATATCACTATTTTCGGTTTCATTTTTTATATTGCAATGATTGTCATTGCTATTCTTGTATTCATTATCGTTACTACTACTATTATTATTTTTATTGTATTCAACCTTAATTAATATATCGCTATTACTATTATTACCATTTACAACATTACAATTATTACTACCCTCATTACCATTATTACTATTAATACTATTATTACTATTAACACTATTATCACTATTATCGTTATTATTATCAACATTACTATTATCATTATCATTATTATTATTATCATTATCATTATTAATATTACTAATATTATTACTATTATTATTATTATTGTCATTATCATTACTATTATTATCAACATTACTATCACCATTATTATCACCATTATTATTATTGACATTATTGTTGTTACTATTGCTATTATTATTATCTACATCGCCGGTGACGTTATTATTTCCATGAGGACTAACAGTTTTTTTTTTTTGAATTAATCTCAACATACCCTTTGATGACCAAAATTGATGTTGAATTTGTTCATATTGATTATATAACATATTCATTCTAAATAGTTTTTTTTTTTTTTTTTTTTTTTTAATGTTAGAAATTATTATTATTATTAAAAAAGGATCAATAATACATACTTATCAGTTTCATGATTATAATAAGATTCACCACATTGTACTTTTCTCTTTAAACAAGCAAAGATGGTGCCATGAATTGTAGCTAAAGATCTATCAATACTTGTATTATCAATTTGTGGAATCTAAAAATATATGTATCAATATTTTAAATATAAATTGGAATATTTATTAATCAATCTTTCTATCAATCAATATTTCTATCCTTATATATTTATATTTAAAAAACTTACCATATGTTCATCAGCGCCATGACATAAATGATCATTAATGATACGAATATTTTTAAAGTATTTTGTATATTTATTTTGATGAGGATCGAGAGTCATATATTTTGAACGAATTGCAAATCTTTCTTTATGTTTTGCTTCATTACTAATGTACATTAAAAATGGAATACAAGATGGATGTTTCTTTACTAATCTTAGAATGAGTTTAGTATCTAAATGAACACCTTCAACAATTAATGATTCTTTTCTCTTTTCATAATGTCCAATTAAAATATCTAATTTATTAAAAATCATTTCATTTTGTGCTTCATAACCTTGTAAAATCTATAAAATAAAATTAAAAATAAAAAGTTATTAATTATATATATATAACATTTAAAAAAAAAAAAAAAAAAAGAATTAATTACTTTTTCTTTATGTGATAATGATGGATTTGAAATGATTTCACCAGCATGATAAGTTGAAGCCCAAAGTATAGGTGATTCTTGTCTACTAATGAATTTTCTTAGTAATTGTCTAATGTTATCAGTAGAGATAACAGCAGTGAAACCGATTCTTGAGGCTAATAAAGCAGTGAGTGTTGATTTACCACAACCAGATGTACCACCCAATAAAATGGTAAAAGAATGTTTTTTATCTTGAACTTCACATGATACAGGGAAATCAATTATATATTGTGGCTTTGAATATTGATAACATGATAGTATGTGACCAATGATATAATAGAAAATATTTCTTTGAATTGATACACAATAAATTGGTGGTTGTGTTGTTGTTGTTGCAGTAGTAGTAGTAGTAGTAGTAGTAGTAGTAGTAGTAGTAGTAGTTGATTGTTCAGTTTTTGTAATTGAATCAGTTGTAACAATTGCATTATTATTTGTAGCAGTTAATTGTTTGTTTTGTTCAATTCTACACTTTTCAAGTTGTTCAAACACTGTATTTGAAATTTGTCTTGCATGAATTGATTTACATCCCATAAATTTCAATGTTAAATTCAAATGAAATCTTGCATATCTTTTAATTGAATCTACACAATGAAAATCTCTACAATCTTTAATTTCAAAACAATTTATATAATTATAAATCTATATAAAAATATTTTTTAAAAAAAAAAAAAAAAATTAATTATTTTATACTTTTTTTTTTTAAAAAAAAAAAAATATATAATGAATAATTATTAAATATTTACCTCTTTAACAATTGATAAATTCTCATTGTTTTGTTGAAATTGGAATGGATAAGGTGTGGTTTTATTTGGTGTGGTTGAATATAGTTTCTTTGGTAATGGTATCAATGATGGGAATTTTGGATTTGGTTGGTGTTGTTGTTGTATATATGATTCATCTACCAAATATATATATGCCATTGTACCATCTCTAATACAATCTACTATTGGATTACTTGGTGAATGTATGGTAGGTATATTACTATTATTGTTCAATGAAAATGAAGACACTCCATTGTTAATAATATTTGTTGTTGTTGTCATTATATGTTGACAATATATATGTATAAATTTATGATATAAATTTTTTTTTTTTTTTTTTTTTTCCAATATTGCTATTAATAATGCAACTTTTTTTTTTTTTATTTTTATTTTTATTTTTATTTTATTTTAATTTTTTTTTTTTTTTTTAAAAATTCAAAAAAAAATTCAAAAAAAAAAAAAAAAAAAAAGAAATCAAAAAAAAACTGTTGTTATTTTATTTATTAGGTTATATACCTAAAAAAAAATATATTATTTTATTTTATTTGGCAATGATATTAATACTGAAAGAGAATTATTTTTTTTTTTTAAAAAAAAAAAAAAAAAAAAAAAAATTTTTATGATAATAATTTATTTTAATACAAAAAAAAAAAAAAAAAAAAATAAAAATTAATTTTTATTTTTATTTTTAATTTTCATTTTTTAATTTTTTTAATTTTTTTTTTTTTTTTTTTTTTGGAAATTGCATGTGGAAATAAATCAACTTTTTTAATAAAAAAAAAATTATAGTGACAGTGAACTTAAATTTGGTTTATTTTATTTTTTTTTTATTTTTTTAATTTTTTTTTTTTTTTTTCCAATGTTAAAAAAAGTTTTTAAATTAAAAAATTTTGTTGAAAATAAAAATTTTAAATTTAATTCCCTTTTGATATTAAACAATAACAATAATAATTTCTATAACAATAAAAATAATAATAGTTTTAATAAAAGATTTTATTCAACAAATAATTTAATAATGTCAGTACCATCATCAGTAATAGAGAATCATCTTGTACCAAAGGAGATTCCAGTTTATCGTTTAAATGCTCGTGAATCATTCAATCTATTAACAGAGAAAGAACAACTCTATGCCCATCATATTAGTGTTGCCTGTTGGTGGGGTTCAAAAATTTGTCTTGGTCAAACATCTATTGAAAGTGGTCCAATCTTTAATCTCTTTCAAAATCTTTTCTCAATTCAAAATTTAAAATCAACTGTTGTTCCAAATATTGTTTCTGAAGAAGAATATTCTGATTTATTATCATATGCTGCAACTTTTTATGGTAATATGGGTAATTACTTAAGTTTTGGTGATAGTAAATTTATTGTAAAGTATATTTTTTTTTTTTTTAAAATAAAATAAAAAAAAATAATAATAGTTTATTAATTTTTTTATTTTTATTTATTTTTATATAGCCAAGAATTTCAAAAGAAAAATTACAATTAATTATTAATAAAGTTAATGATAATAAAGTCAATGAATATTGGGGTAAATGTAGTGAATTAATGTATTCATTAGATAAACAAGTAAGAGAATTGGGTATTGATGGTAATGGTATTTCAACCTATTATTCACCAAATATTACAAAGGTTGAAATTGAAAAAGTACAAAAGTTTATGGACTCAAAGAGCATTTCACCATATAATACTCGTTTATTCAAAGTTTCAGAGAATAACTATAACCTTTTGATTGCTAGTGCTTCAACTTCAACTCCAACTGTCTCTCATCAATTCGATGGTTACACCATTAATATCGTCTATGGTGATTGGAATAAGAACTTAACCAAAGTAGTAGATAATCTTAAATTGGCTTTACCATACGCTGCAAATGAAAATCAAACAAATATGCTCAAGAAATATATTGATTCTTTCTATAGTGGTTCAATTGATGATCATAAAGATAGTCAAAGATGGTGGATTAAAGATATTTCTCCGTAAGTTTTTTTTTTATTTTTATTTTTTTTATTTTTTTTTTTTTAGTTTTATTTTTTATTGTTAATCAAAATTAATTAATTTACTAATTTATTTATTTATTTTTATTTAGAGCTGTTGAAACTAATATTGGTTTCATTGAAAGTTATCGTGATCCATATGGTGTAAGAGGTGAATGGGAAGGTTTCGTTTCAATGGTTAACAAAGAAATGAGTTTGAAATTTGGAAAATTAACAGATAATGCCACTACTTTCTTATCAAAATTACCATGGGACAAGAGCTTTGAAAAAGAAAAATTCAACAAACCAGATTTTACTTCTTTAGAAGTTTTAACATTTGCTACAACTGGTATTCCAGCTGGTATTAATTTAAGTAATTGTAAGGTTTATTTATTTTTTTTTTTTAATATTAATTTTTTTTTTTTTTAAAAATTATTTCTAACTTTTTTTTTTTTTTTTTTGTTTTCCATTTTTTAAATTGAAACCAAATAGATGATGATATTCGTCAAACTGAAGGTTTCAAGAATGTATCATTAGGTAATGTTATTGCCGCAAGAAAGGATGAGTATGTTACTTTTATCCAAGAAAGTGATCAAAAATTATTCAATGAATTATCAACTGAAGCATTCGAATTACAAGTTGGCATTCATGAAGTAAGTTTCTTTTTTTTTTTTTTTTTTTTTTTTTAAAAAAATATAAAGTATTAATTATTATTTTTTATTTATTTAGTTATATGGTCATGGTTCAGGTAAACTTTTCACAACAGATGCTAATGGTAATGTTAACTTTAAAGTTGGTGAAGTTATTAATCCACTTACAAACAAACCAATTGACCCAAAGACTGAAGTATATAAATTTGGTGAAACTTATGACAGTGTTTTCAAATCATTGGGTTCACCAATGGAAGAATGTAGAGCAGAATGTTGTGGTATCTATTTATCACCAGATGAAAAGATTCTTGAACTCTTTGGTTTCACAGATCCAAAGAAAGCTGAAGATGTCTACTATGTCAATTGGTTGATTATGGCACGTGCTGGTGTCTGTGCATTGGAATTTTATAGTCCACCAAGTGAAGGTGCACCAGGTAAATGGAGACAAGCTCATATGCAAGCCAGATATTGTATTTTAACAACATTCTTACGTTCTGGTATTGTCACTTTAGACAAGACTGCCGACGATGTAATTGTCAAACTTGATAAAAGTAAAATTAGAGGTATTGGTGTTAAAGCTGTTGGTGATTTCCTCAATAGATTAATGGTTTACAAAGCAACTGCAAATATTGATGCCTCAATCAAATTATTCGATGAATATACTCATGTCAATGAAGAATTCCTCGCCATTAGAGATATAGTTTTGGCTAAAAAGAAACCAAGAAAGGTATTTGTTCAAGCTCATACATATCTCAATTCAAATGGTAAAGTTTGTCTTCAAGATTTTGATGACTCAACTCAAGGTATGATCGATTCAATGATCACCAGATTTGGTAAAGATGATTCTGATATGTTATAAAGCTTTTTATTAAATTTCCAAAAAATAAAATAATATAAAATAAAATAAAATAAAATAAAATAAAATATAAAATAAAATAAAATATAAAATAAAATAAAATATAAAATAAATAAATATTATCTTTGAAAAAAGGTAAAAAATTTTAAAAAAATATTGTTTGAGATTTACTATTTTTATTTTTTGGTATGGAAGAAGATATTTAATTTTTTTAAATAAAATACAATATTTTTTATTTTAATTTAATAAAAACACACCAATAAGGATATAGATTTATTTATATTAAAAAATTAAATATTATTATACATTTATTTTTTTCGAGTTATATTTGGTAATTTCTTTGATAAAAATCATTTTGAATCAATTTCTGGCTCTCTAGCTCTGGCCCAAAACAGTAATCCAATGTGCCGGTATTAATAAAATGATCAACACCATACAACATTAAACATGCCATATATGCTTTTGGTGAGTCTAAATTTCAATAACCAGAACTTTGAAATTTTTTTAAAAATGAGAAAAACAATTATAAATCTTTTCAAATCTTAATATTGTTTTTTTTTATAAAAATATTAATTATTAATATTTATTTTATTATAATTAAATCATTTTTTAATAATAATAATAATTATAAAAACCAAATAATTAAATTCAAAATTGGTAAATTTCTATAATCTATTTTTGAATAATAAATATTTATTAAAATATAATAATATTCTAATATTATTACATTTATTAAAATATAATAATATACTAATACTATTATATTCATTACTTTTAAATTTCTTTTTTTACAGAAATTTGTTGACTGTAATTAATAAAATACCATTAACATATCTTGCTTTAATTGTATCTTTGTCAACAGTATTTGAATTAAATTCCAATACTCTTTTGTAAACACCAATTGATTTTTCATGTCTTTTAAATTCACACATATTTTGAAATAATGGATAAACTGATTTCTTCTTTGCTACAATTGTAAGAATATTGTTAGTGAGATCAACTTTAACATCATCTTTATCGACCCCTGCTATCTCTAATTCAATATGAATAACCTTATTAATTTCATGAATAAAAGTAAGTGGTTCAAAGAAAGTGAATAATGGAATATCCTGAGATTTCAATTTTTGATGAGGTGGTTCATTATTTCCATTACAATCTTCACATTTATATGGTATTGAATTATTCAACCAAGATGAAATATTTCCAAATCCATTTTCAAAATCATTTTCATAAAATTGAGCCTTATTTTTCTTTCTAGTTTCTTTTTCTTCGTTTCCTTGGAATGATGAAGAAGATAAACTTCTTTTATAATTACATATTTTATTATTATAATTTTTAAAATTGTTTTGTTTGGGATTTTTAATTAAATAAACCAAAGAAGAATTTTCATTATCACTATTATATTGATATTTATAATTTGTTTTTTGAATGGGATTAAAATTGTTAAATTGTTTTATTTGGTCTTGAATTTGGTAAGTAACTTCTGTCATTATATTTAAAAATTTCTAGTGATATATGTGTATTATAAAATCCAGTTTTTTAATTGTTAATTATTATTTTTGAATATTTTGATAATATTTTTTTTTTTTTTTTTTTTTAAAACTTTTTAATTATTTATAAAAAAAAAAAAAAAATTAAAAAAAAAATTAAAAAAATTAATTAATAAATAGTTGGTTTCTTAAAATGTAATAACTTAAAACTTCAAACTGGTACTATGTCCCTTAGGGGGTATTTTTAAACATAATTAATATAAAAATACCTAAAAAATAACAATATTTTAATTGTTTTTTTAACCCACAACTTAATTTTTTAAGAAAAAAAAACTTAAATTTTAATAATTTTTTTTTTTTTTTTTTTTTTTTTCAACACAAAAACCAAATTATTTTAAATCCTAAAAAAAAAAAAAATAGTTACATTTTGGAAAATAAAAAGTTTCTTCCCAAACCAAAAACTTTAAAATATCTCAAAAAGATAAACTGGCTGAAATTAAGGTAAGATTTGTATTAAAATAAAATTTGATTTGTTATTTTAAACTATAAACTTAAAAAAATAAAAAAATAAAAAAAAAAAAACTTTAATTACAAATTGTTTTTTATATTTTTTTTTTTTTTTTTTTTTAAGTTGGTCTATTAATATTTAAAATAATCACTTTTGGAATAATATTTTATTCATATTTAGGGTAATACAATTTAAAATCTTTTTTTATTATATTTTATTAAAAGTTTTTTTTTTTTTTTTTTTTTTTTTTTATTATTTCTTATTGTTGTTGTGAAAGTTTATTAAAAATATCCTGACCCATTTTAGATTCAAGAGTTCCAATAAAAGCAAGAGTATTCTTTAAATATGTAATTTCATTGAAACAGGTTGATGGTATAATTTTCTTTGCCATATTATATAAATTGAAAATTAATGATGCTGTCTTACTATTTAATTCACCAACATTTAATAATGCATTTATTAAATCAATACAAATGATACCAACTTTTTTCTGTGTCTATAATATATTTTTTTTTTTTTTTTTAATAAATGTTAATATTAAATAACATAAATAAATAAAAAATGAAAAAAAAAAAAAAAATAAAATACCTTACTAAATTATCTGGTTCATCTTTCAAAAGATTTAAATCATATAAAATTTCTTTAATTAATGAATTATAAAATTCTGTTAATTCTGTATTAAACTCTGGATCTTCTGTAAATAATTGATCATTTGATTCAACTTTTTCAATATGATATGGTAATGAAGTTTGTGCCCTTTTTTTTTTTAAAAAAAAAAATAAATATATAATAATAAAATTAATAATTAAAAAAATTTTTTTCACTATAATTTAATAATAATAATTTTTAATAACTTACCAAGAAGAACAAAGTAATAATAATTGAATAAATAATTTTGATTTAGCAGTTGAACTTGATTCCCATTGATATTCTTTAATGACTTTATAAAGAGCCTTTACTAAATAGAAAGGACCACTTTCAGGATGACCAGGAGTTACAACTAAAAGTGAGATAAAATCAGAGACATAAGAGATTGTCCAATCTTCAGTTGATTTAACTTGTTTAAACTCCAAGATTGGAGGGATTTCTTGAATAAAAGTGATGGCAGCCTTTAATAAAGCATCGGCTTGAGAGAGTGCTTGATTTTGTAAAGCCACAGATGAAGAGACTAAATAAAGATTCATCTTTAAAAAGATATCATCAATTGATGGAATTGTAATGAAGCAATAGGCAACACAAGCACGAATAAAAGAGGTAGTCTTTGGAGTATGTTTACCTTTTACCAAATTTAAAGTTTTCTCACAAATTTCACAAACACCATAGACCAATCTATTCTTTACACCATCGAAATTGATAAAGGTTTGTCTACACTCTACATAAAAGTTTAACTGTTTTTCAACATCTCTTCCGAAATCAATCTTATTGATACAATTTACAACCAATTGAGTGACTTGTCTAACTTCATCTTGGAAACTAAGACTATTCAATGAATCATGTAATGCTTTACCATAGGTAAGGAATGTATTTATCAATATTGGATCTGATGTCATAACTTTTGATGTTGATAATGCTTCTAATGTTGATCTACTAATTTGTTTTTGTGATTCACCATTAAATAAATCTAATAATGGTAAAAAGTTTGTCTAAATAATATTATTTAAAATAAAATAAATAATAAATCAATAATTATTTTTTAATTTAATCAATAATAATTAAAATATTTTTTTTTTTTTTTTTTTTTTTTTTTTTTTTTTTTTTTTTACAAAATATAGTTCAAAACTTACAAACGAAACTAATTTACCAAAATCAGAGATATGTGTAAAAATTTTTAAAACAATTGATTGAAGATGTGATTGAATTGTTTCATAACCTTTATCTGGTATAATATGTCTAAGAATATCTTTTAAGAAAACATCTGTTTCTTTTTCCTATTAGATAAAAAAAAAAAAAAACTATTAATAAAACTATTTTTTTTAATTTTTTTTTTTTTTTTTAATTTAAAAAACAACTTACAGAACAATGAGTTAAAACATATTCAATAAAAACTTCAGCAACAGAAATATAATCTTTAATATTTTCAAAGTTTGTAACAACTTTCCAAACATCATTTAAAATTGATAAGATTTGATTCTTTGGAGGTTGACCTAAAACCAAATTAACACCAAAAGTACTATAGAGTTGATATTTTGGATAGGAGAGAGTATCGGCATCCTTTATGAAATTTGAAAACATTGTTGAATTACTACAAATGTATTCTGGTGGGAAAGAACTAATGATATGATTTAAGAGGAGAGAATTCTTTGATTCTCTGAAAAGTTCTAAAACCTCTTCCAAAGTTTCAGGTGTTGCTTTATGAGCCAAACATTGTAGTAACCATTCCAATGATGGTGAATATAGTCCCATATAATCAGTGAGAGTAATTCTATACATTGACAAGGTATTCTCTAAATATTTTGATTTCTCGTATGATTTTTGAGTGAAAACGAAATCTTTCAATAATTGAATGACGAATTTCTTATACTCTGGACAAAGATCGAATGATCTTCTTGTCAAATAAGCTCTAATGTAATTTGCAACCAATGGATTACCAATACCTCTAATCATTTCACTGATACGATTAATCACTTGTTTTGGTTCAGTGTTTACATCACCTTGAATGAATTCATAACATTTTAAAATTGAAATCTCTACAAACAATCTTGGTAATAACTCTCTAATCGATGCAATCTTATAGAACCAATTTCTACAAGTTTCCTTTGCTTGTTCCTTTAGTAATATTTCATGATTTTTACTTTCTTTTGATGATTGTAATCTCTTTTTAATTCTATCATATACTAAATTACCAAATGTATCTAATATCTCTGTTGCAATTACAAATTTACTTGGATAAAATTTAATTAATGATGTATCTGATAATAATTTTGCTGTCTAAAAAAAAAAAAAAAAGAGATATATTAATAAATTTTACTTTTAATTTTTTAGTTTTGAAAATTAGTACATACTTGAATTGCAATTTTTAAAGATCTAACTCTTTCTTCAGCAGCCCAAGCTTTTAATAATTCAGAATGTAAAGTTTCTAAATCCATAATGATATCAGGTTGAGAGAATTGTGTTGATTTTGAATCTTCTTTATCTTGTTCCAATTCTTCTAAAATCTTATTTAAACGATTGATTGGAATTTTAATTTTACCACTTGTACCAGTTGACATAAAAGAAACTTGAATTGGATTTGAATCATCAGAGGTATATTGTTGAAGAATCGATGGTTTCAATGTATCCCATGGCATAAAATTCTCATCAACATAATTTGTTAAATGATTTTCTTTTATTAATTTTAATCCACCCATTGTTGCAATTGTTTCTGAAAGTGGATCATGTTTTTTTTCTAATGGATTATTTAATGGATCAATATCTGTATTATTATTATTATTGTTGTTTAATGGATCAATATCTGTTGTTGCTGTTGATGATGATGCTGCTGCTGCTGCTGATTGAAGTGAACTTGCATTTGATGATAATGATGATTGTTTTGGTTTACCTGTATCCTCTGTTTTTGTAATTGAATTTAATGGGTGTCTTTCAACTTCTCTACCATTTAATACTTTTACTTTAAAATTCTTTTTTGAATTTAGTAAACTAAAATAAAATTTTAAAAAAATAATTTATTATTAATATTTTGATCTCTGTGGATAATCCAAATAATTTTTTTTTTTTTATTTTTTATTTGATCAATCATACTATTGTGGTGGTTGTTGAGGTGTTTGTTGTTGTTGTTGTGGTGGTGAAGAAGGAGTTGGTGATGATGCTGATTGTCTTTCAGCCATTTTATATTTTCTAAATAGATATTTCTATGTGCCAATCAACACATATAAAGAAATCACTTTGTAGAGAAATAAATTTGTAGAAAAAAAAATATAAAAATTAAAAAAAAAAATAAATATAAAAAAATCAAAAATAAAATTTTATAAAAAAAAAAAATAAAAAAAAATAAAAAAAAAATAAAAAAAAATTGAAAAAATCATTTGAAAAATCATTTTGGCCCTTTGGTTTTTTTTTTTATTTTTTTTTTTTTTGTGAACTTATTAACCATTTTAAAATATCGATCAATACTAATTTTGGTAAAATTTAAAATAATAATGATATTCGATATTGAAAAAAATAAATTAATAAAAATAACAATTTTAAATTAAATACTTTGATTTCAAAAAAAGTATTTTTTTTTTTTTTATTATTATTTAAAAAAATTAAAATGGTTTTAAGATTTAAATACGAATTTTTTCATTATTTAATTCTTGTTGAGTAGCATCAATACTATTGCTATTATTATTATTAACAGGGTTACTTGAATTATTGTTATTATTATTATTATTTGTATTATTATTATTATTATTAATTGTATTTTTATTTTCATTTATTGTAGATGATGAACGATTTTCTTCAATATATTTACAGATTTGAGTATTTATTACTTCATATAATAACTTTGGGTTAATTGGTTTTGTTACATAATCATCAACACCAGATTCTAAAAACTTTTCTTTATCACCTTTCATTGCATGAGCAGTTACAGCAATGATTGGAATATGACCACCTTCATTTGCTTCGATTTCACGAATTGCACAAGTTGCTTCTAAACCTGATAAAATTGGCATTTGAATATCCATTAATATACAATCATAAAGTATTGATTTATTTTTACTTTCATGATAGAAATCTAAGGCTTGTTTACCATCTTTTGCAATGGTAATATCAAAACCTCTTTTAGTTAATAATGTCTTTATTAATTTTTGATTCATTGTATTATCTTCTGCTACCAATACTTTTTGTGGAATCATTTGACTACCACTAATTTCAATTCCACCGCTGCTTGTACCATTACTACTTAATAAATTAATATTACCACTATTTCCTGATAAAATTGGTGGTGATTGGAATTGTGGTGTAGTAATTGTTGATGATGGTTGTGGTGGTGTTGTTACTCCTACTATTGTAGTTAAACTACAATTATTATTATTATTGCTTCTTGGTGAACTAATTGGTGGTGATGTTTCAGGTGTTGAATTTGATGATTTTGATGGATCAGATGTATGATTATTACTTGTATTTGTAGTGTTGTTATTATTATTATTATTATTATTATTATTATTATTATTATTATTATTATTATTATTATTATTATTATTATTATTATTATTATTATTTAAAATTAAATTATTTGAATGAACAGTAGTATTATTATGTTGTTGAGATTGTTGTTGATGAATATGATGATGATGAATATGATGAAGATTTGTACTACTTAAATTGGATTTATGTGGTGACATTCTTCCACTCAATTGTTCTAATTGTTGTTGTTGTTGTTGCTGTTGTTGTTGCTGTTTTGGTGAATATTGTTTTGGTGAATATTGTTGTTTTGGTGAATATTGTTTTGGAGAGTATTGCTGTTTTGGTGAATAACCACGTTGTGATTGTTTTGGTGATGAAGCAGATTGTAAACTTAATAATGGAACTATAACTATTTTTTTACCATTTGGAGTAACTGGATTATTATTTATAATTGTTATACTATTACCATTATTAATAATATTTGAACTGCTTTGAGTTACATTTGTTGAGGTTGAATTTGAAGAATTTGGTGTTAAACTATTAATATTATTTAAATCAGAGATATCAATTGAGTTATCTTTTAATGGTAAAATTGGTGATAAAATTGGTTGTGTTTGTTGTTGTTGATTATTATTATTAACATTATTTGATGATATTGAAACTGGTGATGGTGTATTTGAAGATGTTAATGGAGTTGAGGATAATGAAGATGATGAAGGAGTTGAATTATTTGCACTACTATTACCACTATTGCTACCATTTGTACTGCTACCACCCCCACTACTACTACTACTGTTGATAGGTGGTGAACTATAACCAACACCACCTCTAGGGGTACTAATTAAATTTGAATAATTTTTACCACCGTGACTTAAACTACGACCAGGTGATTTTGGTGGTGAATAAGCTGGTAAATTATTTAAACCACATTCTTTGGAAATTGGACCACGTGGTGTACAAATTGAATGAATTCTTTGAATTAAATCCATTGGACAACTATGTTGTTTTTTAACATTTTTAGTTGAAGGTGTTGAAATTAAACTTGAACCACGACTATTATTTAAACCATTTGGAGTTTGAATATTATTATTACTATTATTTAAACTTATACCACTATTATTATTTCCATTGGTATTATTATTTCCATTAGTATTACCAATTATATTATTAAGATTATTTGGATTATTTGATAAATTACTAAGATTATTTAAACCACTAATATTTAAATTTGAAATACCATTAAAACCAGTTGGACTTGAACTAAGAGTATTATGACTTGAAGATTTTAATGATGTATTATTTAAAGAGGCAATGAAATTATAATAACTATTTGATGGTGTACGACTTGTTAATGGACCATTATCATTTGAATTATTATTATTATTAATACTATTATTATTATTTAATGTACTACCATTGATATTTATATTATTCATACTATTACTTAAAGAAATACCATAATTTGTTGAATCGTTATTACCATTATCATTTGAATCTTTTTTCACTTTTTTAGTTTGAACATTTGGAAGTGATGGAATATAAATTTCATTTTTTAATCTACTAGATTCAAATAATTTAGTGGTTGAATTGATTGAACCATTACTTGATTGTAATGAAGGTGATTTTGGTGATGGTGCTTCAACACTTTTAATTGAGAGAATGAAATGAAAAGTTGAACCTTGTGATGCTTCACTTTCAAACCAAATTGCACCACCAAAGAATTCAATTAACTTTTTGCAAATACTTAAACCTAAACCAACACCACCTTGAACACGACTATATGAACCATCAACTTGAAAGAATCTATCGAAAATGAAATCATGTTTATCCTCTGGTACACCAATACCACGATCTTTAATTGAAAATTTTAGATTAACAAACCCTTCACGATCTTTTTTTTTAAATTTTTCACGTTTATTAATACCACCTCCACCACCACCACTGGTATTATTATGAAATAATAAATTATTACTTATATTATTTCTTGAAGTGTTTGATGATGTATCGTCGTCGGTATCATCATCATTTTCATCAGTTTCATCATTTTCATCATCATTTTCATCATCATCATCACTATTATCTTTTTCATCTAATTCACTAAAACCACCAACAGCTGATTCATTATCTGAAACATTAATATCTCTACCAAAATAAGAATCATTATTATCTTGATCATCATAATCACCATCGATACTATAATCATCATGTGAATTTAATCTACTATGAGTCTTTGAATTTGATCTAAAAGAGTCTTTATATTTTTTAAATTGATTATGAGTTAATTGTTCAACAATGATTGAAATTGAATTATTTATATTTGAAGAATTTGAAAATTTTATTGCATTATCAATTAGATTTGAAAGGATTTGTTTTAAACGATTTTGATCACCATAGAAATCATCGGCAATATTTGGATCGATTGAAAAGGTTAAACTAATCTTCTTTTCAATGATACGTGTATAGAAAACTTTAAATAATTGATTGAATGTATCACGTAACTTGAATGGGAAAGGTCTAACTGCCAATGAATTTGATTCCAATGTTGTGAAATCTAAAATTTGGTGAAGTAAATCCAATAGAATCTTTGACGACTCCACAACATCATTTAACATTTCCTTTAGATTCCTTGGTGCAACATCTAAACATAAACCAACCATACCAATGATTGAATTCATTGGACTCAATAATTCATGACTAATATTTGCCAAAAATTCACCTTTTAATTGATTAGCCCTTTGTGCCTCCTCTGTTGCATTCTTTAGTATAACTTCATTACGTTTTCTTTCAGTAATATCATGTAAGGCTACAAATGCACCAATGGTTTTACCATCTTTTGAAACAATCTCTTGACCACTTGCCAAAACTAAAAATTCATTATCATTTATCTTTGTTGGAATTTTAGTTGCAATTGGTATTTGTTGTGGTGATGTTATTGTTGCTGCTGCTGCTGTTGTTGATGTTGTTGCACCACCTATTCCATTTGTTGTATTTTGTTGTTGTTGTGTTTGTTGTGTTGATACTTGTGTTTGTTGTTGTTGTGAAATTGAATTATTATTATTATTATTATTATTATTATTATTATTATTATTATTATTATTATTATTATTATTAGTTGTTGTTGTTGTTGTACTATAATTTTTTGATAATCTATTTTGTGATTTATTACCATTTGAACAATTTGATTGTGATCTTGGTCTATTTGATTTTGATAATGATGATTGTTGTTGATTTGAAGTTGGAGTAATTATAATTTCTTGATCATTTATAAATTCACCACTTAATGCTCTAATAATTGGTGTACCTGATTTTTCTAAATTTATTTGTTCATATGGTGATCTATAACATTTTAAAATTTGATCTAATAATTGTTTTCTATCGGTTTTATCGTTCAATTCTAATCCATGTAAATCTTGTGCACTCTTATTGAAATGTGTTAAATCACCATTTGAATTACATGCAACAATGCCTGCTTTTAAACAACCAATTAATGCTTCAACAAATTTACTCTCTTCTTCTAATTTATCTTTTGCTTCTTGAATTTCACTAAAATCATGACAAACTCCTAAAACTTTAAAAACTTTATCATCTTTTTTAATAATTTCACCTCTTTTTTTTTTCATTGAAAAAAAAAAAAAAAAATAAAAAAAAAAGTTTGGAAATTAATAAATAATTAATAAAAATGATAATTATAATAATAATAATAATACAAACTTTAATTGAATATATCTAACTAAATTATCATTTTTTCTATTAATTCTTAATGGATATTCAAATGAAGAACTATTTGATTCTATACAATTATTAATTATTGGTTGAATTTCTTGAATACCAAGTTTATTAATAAAATCATTAAAATTCAATTTTTTATTAAAATCATTTTCAATACCAATTATTTTATAAAATTGATTAGATGCTTTAGTTGTATCATTTTGAACATTCCATTCCCAAGATCCCATGTTTGATGGTTCTGGTCTATTATATTGTCCTTTATTACTACTATTAATATTTACAGAATTTTGATTATTTTGATTATTATTTATATTATGATTTTCAATTGATGATGATAATGGTGATTGAATAAATTTAATTTCTTCAATTGCTTCTACTAATATAAAAATTCGTTTACCTTCGTAATCTAAATAATGACTATCTTGATTTACTAATAAATTAATACTAGTATCCAAATATAATTGTCTTGCATCCATATCACTAATATGTATTGATGAATATTTAAATATCATTTGTTTTAAAATCTCTCCATTTTCGTTGGATTCTATTATATCGATGTGTTCATGTTTTGATTTACCATTTCTAATATCATTTATTAAATTTGAATTATTAAATAATGATGTTATTGATTCAATATTTTTATATTTTTTACATGATTGATTACCCCAAATCAATACTCTTTTATTTATATCGAATAACCAAATTGCTTGATTTAATTTTTCTAATATTTTTAAATAAATCATTTTTCTTTAAAAAAAATATTTTTTTATTTTTTTATTTTTATTTTTATCTTTTTATCTTTATATATCTTTAAAAATCTTTTATTTTTTTTTTTTTTGTTTTTTTTTTTTGTTTTTTTTTTTTTTTTTTTTTTATATTATTACAAAAATAAATAAATAAATAAATAAAATTACAAGAAAAAAATAAAAAAAAAAAATAAAAACTATAGTTTTTAAACTATTTTTTTTTTCTTTTTTTTTTTTTTTAGATTAATGACTTTGAACGATTAAGGAAAAATAAAAAAATAAAAAATTAATAACAAAAAAAAATTATTTAATCATTAATGGTTTCTATTATTTTTATTATTAATATTACTATTACTATTACTATTGTTTTTTTAAATATTATTAGGTTATTTATTTTTTGTGTAAATATTAGAATGAATTTTAAAAGGATGTAATAGTTGACGATAAATCAAAAACAAAATTACAATGCAATTAATTATTTTTTTTTTTTTTTTATTTTTATTTTTTTTAAAAAAAATTTATATATATTTTTTTTTACAAAGGTAGGTGTACAATACCGTTATAAAAAAAAGTGTTAATGTTGGTTTTAATGTGTGGTGTGGGTAATTTAAATTATTTGTGTTTAAAATAATTTGTGTAGAGAATGTGTGAGTTATTGTAATAGTTATTTTATTATTTTTATAATGTGATGCCCTTTTTTTTTTTTTTTTTTTTTTTTTTGGTTTTTTTTGATTTTTTTTTTTTTTTTTGATTGATACTGTGGGTGGTGTTTATTATTAATAATTTATGATTAATGTAAATTATTTAATAAAAACAGTATACATATATTAAAAATATTTGTGAGGACACTTTTTTTAGAAAAAAAAAAATTATTACATTAAAAAAAAAATAAAAAATAATAAAAAAAAAAAAAATAGAAAAAAAAAAAAAAAATAGAAAAATAAAAAAAAAACAAAATAACTTTTTAGATTTAAAATGTGTACTCATTATTTTAAAAGAAATTTTGATGATATGTTTGCCAATTTACTAATTTTTTAATAATCATCCAGTGCACTGGATTACAAAATTGTTTTTTTTTTAAATTTTAATATATTTTTTTTTTTTTTTATAAATATCTTAATTTGGCGAGATTAAATATTTTTTTTTTTTTTTTATTTCTAATTTTTTTTTTTTTTTTGATCATAACTAGATTTTTTCCTTTTTTTTTTTTTTTTTTTTTTTTTTATTAAAAAAAAAAGATTAAAGTTTATGAGAAACAAACAAGTTAAAATTAAATCACATTCCTCAAAAA
>NC_007088.5:2935674-2965674 GCF_000004695.1 Dictyostelium discoideum AX4
AATAAAAAAGATAAAAAAAAATAAAAAAATAAAAAAAATAAAAAAAACAATTTGCTTAATCAAGAGAAAATGAAAGTGCTAAATAATATTTGGATTTTTTTTTTTTTTTTTTAATATAAACCCAAATAAAAAAATAATTAAAAATAATAAAAAATAAAAAAAAAAATAAAAAAAAAAAAAAATCCAAATTGCTTGGAAAAAAAAAAAAAAAAAAAAATTTCAACATTTATTGTTTTTTATTTTTTAAAATAATTTATAGTAACAACTGAAAAAAATGAATAAATTTTTAAAAGCATCAACAAGTATTACACGTTTAATAAATAGACAACAATCAACTATTGAAACATGCCAATATGCAAAAAGATTTCAAGAGATTGAAGCAAGTGAATTAAAGAAAGGTATGTGGATTGAACATAAGTCCAAATTATTCCAAATTGAGAAAGTTGTACATCAAAAGGTTGCAATGAGAGGTGGTTTCATCATTACCGATATGAAGAATGTTATTGATGGTTCAAAAAGTAATATTAAATTTAGAAGTGCAGAGAATATAGAATTAGTTGATCTCTCAAGAAGTACTTATAATTTCGTTGAAACTATCAAAGATGGTAAAGCTTTTGTTTTTAGAAGAATTGATAGTGAAGGTGATGAAGAAGATGATGAAGATTTTGTTTGTACAAATATTTCACAATTAGATGGTTATTCACCATATTTATCTTTATTCGGTGAAGGTATTGTATAATAATATTATTATTATTATTATTATTATTATTATTATTATTATTATTATTATTATTATTATTATTATTATTATTATTATTATTATTATTTTAAATAAAAAAATAAAAACTAATTATATTCATTTGTTTTTTCCAATTAAATAGATACTGAATTCCATTTTAGAACATATAATGGTAATGTAATTGATTTTAAAGGACCAACACAAATTGATCTTACTATTAGATCTGTATCAGATCTCCAAAACAATAATGTTCTTCATTTTGAAAATGGTCGTTCTTGTAAAGGTCCAATTTATTTAAAACCTGGTGATAAAGTTCAAATTCGTTTACCAGAGGAAGTTTTCATAACAAAAGTTTAAATAAATAAATTAATATATATTAAAAAAAAAAAAAAGTGATACTATTTGGTTGGAATTATATTACAAAAATTTTATTAAGGAGAATTGGAGTTGGGAAATAAATAAAAGAAGAGGAAGATCTATTTACTAATTTTTTTTTTTTTTTTTTTTTTTTTTTTTTAATTTTGTTTTTGTTTTTGTTTTTTTTTTTTTTAGCCAACCATTGTAAAATCATCGATTTCACCATCACTAGAAAAATCAGGTTGATAAGTATTTAATTTTGGTGGATAGTTTGGAGTTTGTTGTTGGTTAGTGTTGTTGTTGTTGTTTTTGTTGTTGTTATTATTATTATTTTGATTATTATTTTGATTATTATTTGGATTATAGGGAATATGATGATGAACTATAAATTCTTCATCATCAACAACAATATTTTCAGGAATACAAGAATGATTATTTCCACCATTTGCAATAGTGATTGCAAGCATTTCAGTTGTTTCACTCTCTGCATAATCATCAACCAATTCACATTCGATTTGATAATCTGGTAACTTTTGACAAACTGAAATGATTGGAAATTCACAATTATTAATTACAGATAATCTATCACAAAGATCTTCAAAACTTGCTTGATCTCTACAATAAAATCCAATTGATAAAGATGGATCTAATTGTGTAAATGGCATTTTTTGCGGTATACATCCACTATATGTCTATTTAATTATTATTTATAATATATATATAAATATATATTAATAAAACTTAGATTTGAATAATCGAATGAATTATTATTATTATTATTTATAAAACTTACATTTGAATAATCGAATGAATTTGGATTAACACTTTCTTGGACAAAATGAGGATCTAAATAAATGACTTGATCATCTTGAAAACCAATAAAATAAAATGATTGTTTTGGTTTACCACCAATAAAACCTAAACTTTGTGGTAATTTTAATAATAATTTTAATTTTTCAATATAGGTTGAGTTTAATTTATCTGCACCCAATTTCAAAGGTATCATAATAATCAATGATTTCCACTTTGGTGGTATTGAACTAATAGCTGTGTTATAGTCAAATAATGATTCATCATCAAATACTTGATTATTATATCCATTTGGTACTCTAGATGGTGGTGATTGATTATTGTTATTATTACTACTTGTTGCTGTGGTTGTTGTAGTTGTTGTGGTTGTTGGGTTGTTGTTATTATTATTTTTATTATTATTTTGTTGAATATTTTGTTGTTCTCTTAAATGTTGTAATTGTTGTTGAATAATTTGATAATGATTATGTGTATTACTATTATTACATAAATTATTTATATAATCTTTATATATGACACCATCAGTTGGAACGTACATTTCTAAATCTTCCAAATGTTGAAATTTAATTAATTGTCTTAAAATATTTGAAATTCTAGTTGGAGCTAACCATTCCTCTACATTATCATTTATCTCTTCTTCTTTTTCTTTTTTCTTTTTTCCTTTAGAACTTCCTCCTCCTCCTCGATTTAATGAAATCACTTGTTCTCTTAAAATTTGTTGTTTTCTATTATTCTTTTCCATTGCTTGTTTTTTATTTACAATTTGATGTATACCATATACATGCTCCTTTGAAGGATAATCACTAAACCATGCCAACACTTGGCTATAATTTGAATGTGGTTTCTTTCTTTCTATTTCTGGTACCATATCTTTTTTTTTTTTTAAAAAAAAAAAAAATAAATAAAAATAATTAATTGGTTAATAAAGTTTAACAAAAAAAAAAAAAAAAAAAAAAAAAAAAAAAAAAAAAAAAAAAAAAAAAAAAATTGAATTATAAAATAAAACAACAAATAATCATACCATTTTCTTTATAAAGATGTTTAATTAATGCTCTAGCTAATATCATTTGACCAGTTCTTAACATACAACCCCAACCAATATCTGTAGTAATATTTGTATTTTCTATTGGTGGGAAATCTTTCCTATAACTAAACCATATCATTGAAGCTACATCTGATAAAAATCCTGATTCTATAGCTGGTCTATATATAAGATCTGTAGTTAAATTGTTGTTGTTATTATTATGATTATTATTATGATTATTATTATTATTACTATTACTATTGTTATTTTGAAAAATACCTATAGATTGTTGAAGTTGTGTTGGTTGGGTCTGTGGTACTTGATTATTATTACTATTATTATTACTATTATTATCTTTTGAGGTATAACACCTTCCCATTAACCAAATTGGTGAGGGTGAAAAATGTGGAGGCTCCGTTGGATCTTTAAATAAAATGTTAATATATATAAACGATGAAATAATAATAGAAAATAAATAATAATTCCTAAAAACATACAATTTCTATAAAGATTATAAAAAGACATCATAATTTTTTGTTTTCCCTCTTTATATATATTTAAAATATTTGTTTTTTGTTTTTGTTCTTTTTGTCGTTGTTGTTCTTTAATTTGTGATTGTTGTTGTAATAATTGTTGTTGATAAAAAACTTGTTCTTGTAAAAATTGTTCTTGTTGTTGTTGTTGTTGTAAATTGATTTGTCTTTGATTTTGGAATGAATTTCCCATTGCCGTTGATGATGATGGTGTTGATGATGATGATGTTGGTGAATTTGGTTGATTAAATCCATAAGAAATTTGTTGTGGTGCTTGTTGTTGTTGTCTCAAATATGATTGTTGATTATAAGTTTGTTGTTGATATTGAAAAGGTTGTAAATGACTTCCATCTAAACATATATAAATATGATCAATCTATATTAATATAAATTTCATTATAAAAAATTTTTTTTTCTTTTTGTGTGTAAAAAAAAAAAAAAAAAAAAAAAGAATAAAAAAAATTATAATGAAAATACTTACCCTGATAACCATTATGGTGTGAATATTTCGTAAACATTGTATAAATTTATATTATAAAAAAAAAACTATTGTTTTAAATTTTTTTTTTTCTTTTTTTATTTTTTTATTTTTTTATTTTTTTATTTTTTGAGAGATTGGGTTTACAAAAAAAAAGTCTATTTAATATATGATTTAATGCCAATAGCCATTTAAACTTTTTTCCTTATTATTGTTATTACTATTATTATTATTACTATAATTATTATTTTATTATTATTATTATTATTATTATATGTGCAGTATTTTTAAAAAGTGATTGTTACAAATTAATAAGTTAACTTGAATATTCCAATAAAAAAAAAAAATAGAAAAATAGAAAAAATAAAAAAAATAAAAAATTATAATGTATTTCGAAATTGTGAGAGATATTAAAAAAAAATAAAAAAAAAATAAAAAAAAAAAAATAAATAAAAAATAAAAAAATTAAAAATAATTTTTAATTTTTTTAATTTTTTTATTTTTTTTTATTTTTTTTTTTTTGAGAGCCCCAACACCTGGGGCAAAATTTTAATTAAAATATCAATTATAAAAAAAAAAAAAAAAAACGTCGCAACACTTGTATATTAAAAAAAAAAAAAAAAAAAAAAGCAAAAATTAACACCTTAGTATATAAAAAAAAAAAAATAAAAAAAACAAATAACAAAAGACGATAAAAAAAAAAACATGATGATGGATTGCTTCTCAACACCAGTCCAAAGAAATAATAACATTAATAATAATAATAACAATAGTAATAATAATAATAATAATAATAATAATAATTGTACAATTAGTACTAGTGGTAGTAGTAGTAGTAGTAGTGGTGGTGGTGAAATTAATTGTAATAAAAATGAAAAAGAAGTTATTGTTAAAGTATTAAAGAATGGATTAATAGAGAGTAATTCATTATTTAAAGTATATAGATTTGAAAAGAATATGTGTGACGGTGGAGGATTTGTATTGAATAGATTAATAGGTGGTGATAAAGAGTTACAACATATTGATCCATTTGTATTGTTGGATGAAATTAATACCAATTCACCTCAAGAATATGAAAAAGGATTCCCAGATCATCCACATCGTGGTATTCAATTGGTGACATATATGTTGGAAGGTTTGATGGTACATAATGATTCGTTAGGTAATAAAGTTGTATTAAAGACAGGTGATCTTCAATGGATACTATCGGGTAAAGGTATAGTACATAGTGAGATGCCATCCTCGACAACCTCTAAACTTTGGGTCATTCATTATTGGTTAAATTTACCAAAACAATTGAAAATGGTTGAACCAGATTACCAATATGTATCGAATGAATCAATTCCATTAATTCAACGTACAAATGGTAATACTGATTTCATGATTAAAGTTATCTCTGGTCAATATTTAGATAATGAAACAAAGATATTACATAAAAGTCCTTTAAAAAGTTTAGGTTTAAATCCTCAAGTTTTAGATATTGATATAAAATTAAATACTGATAATAATAATAATAACAATCAACTTATAAGTGCAGATAATGGTGATAATGGTGGTGATAATAATAATAATAATAATAATAATAATAATAATAATAATAATAATAATAATAATAATAATAATGATACTAATGATAATAATGGTGAAAATAATGAAGAATATACTTGTAAAAAAGAATCTACTACTCCATTTGAAATTGATATAAATGAAACATTTGGTTCATTTTTATTGGTTTTAGATGGTCCAGTTTCAATAAATAATTCAAAACCTATTGGTCCTGGAAAACTTATTGTATTTAATAGAAAATCAAATAATAATAATAATAATAATAATAATAATAATTGTACAAATAATAATAGTAATATAAATAATAATAGTGGTGGTAGTGATAATATAGATATAGATAATGAAAATTGTACCTTTAATAGAGTTTCAATAACATCTAAATCAAATTCAAGACTTTTATTCTTTTCATCAAAACAAATTCAAGAACCAATATTTAAATATGGACCATTTGTAATGAGTGATATGAATGATATTCATCAATGTTTCATTGATTTTGAATATGGTCTTTAAAAAATAGAAAAAGAAAAGAAAATAAAAATAAAAAAACAAGATTTTGTAAATTTAAATAATCTTTAAATCAAAAAAAAAAAAATTTATGTTTATAGAGAATTCTCATTTTATATTATCATTTTATTTAAAATTTTTTTATTTTTATTTTTATTTTATTGTAGATTTGTTGCTGTTGTGGTAGTAACAGGAGTATTCATTACTTTTTGCCAACATTCATATGTACAAACTGGAAGATTATTTTTTGGACAATTATATCTTTTAATATTATTACAATTTAAAACTGAGCATTTAATTGGTGTATTGATTTTAACTGTTGTCGTTGTTGTTGTTGTTGCTGTTGCTGTTGCTGTATTTTTACTTATTTCTTTATCTTTTTCAATTTGTTCAATCATTGGATGCCCAATCGGATATGATAAAGTTTTACCATTATCACTATCATCCTTATAACAAACTGTTTTACCATTTATTTGTTTTAAAAATAAATCCTTTAAAAATTTTAAATAATTAAATTAATACAGAGTGTTTTTTTTTTAATATACATATATATATAAAAATAAACTTACATGTCTTGAGGGCTTTTTTTCATCCTCAGCAGATGTTTCTTTTGTAGCAGCTTTTCTATAAAATAATTGATTAACGACATCTCTCATACTCGCTTCATCTTCTTCTATCTTTTTATTTCTTCTATATAATGCAATTTCACTCTTTTTTTGTTTCATCTCATCTGTTAATACTTTTATCTTTTTAACTTCTTGTGGTATTGGTGCCAATAGTTTTTGATTTAATCCACCACCACTACCTCTTTTCATATCTTTTTGTCTACTTGTACCAATTAAATTATTATTATTATTTTTATTATTACCTTCAATTTCTTCATCTTCTTCATCGTCTTCTTCATCTTCTAAATCCTCTTCTTCTTCATTAAATTCTTCATCTTCATCTTCATTAAATTCTTCATCTTCATCTTCATTTTTATTTTTATTTTTACCTCCACTATTATTATTATTATTTGATGTTGAATTTTCATCACCAATATCTAATTCTTCATCATCTTCATCTTCTTCCATTGGTTCATTGTAATTACTATTTTTACCGCCTTTTTTATTATTTATTTTATTATTATTATTATTTACATTTATTGGTTCATCATCACTACCAAAATCACTACTACTACTACTGCTACTTAATTCATCGTCACTAAATTTATTATTTTTTATTGGTTTCATTTGTTTAAAAGATTTTTTTTTTTTTTTTTTTGTGAGTTTTATAATTAATGAAAAAAATAAAAAAAAATAAAAAAAGTTAAAAAAATTTTAAAAAAAAAAACAAATAATTAAAAAAAAAAAAAAAAAAAAAAAAAAAAAAAAAACTTTTTTAACCTTTTTTTAGTAAATTTATTCTCAAAATTTTTTTTTTTTAAACACCAAGAATTTGAAACTTTAAAAAAATAAAAAAAAATCTTTTCTTAAATATTTATTCAATAAATAAATAATTAATAATTACCTTTTTTTTTTTTTTTTATTTATTATTATTTTTATTATTTTTTTTAAAAATCATTAAAATAAATGAAATCAAATCTGGATTATTTTATTTGTTTTGGACTTTATTTTTTTTATGTACTAATGAAATTCTATTTATTTTATTTATTTTTAAATTTTTTATTTTTATTTTTTTTATTTTTTTATTTTTATTTTTATTTTTTTTTTTTTCAATTTTCATTTTCCGTTTTTTCATTTCAATCCAAATAAAAAAGGAAAATGGCAGGGTCAATGAAAAATTTATTGGGATCATTGCAAACTAGTTTAAATTCCAAACCATATTCTCTTGGTAAATCATTTATAAAAGTTTTTAGAAAAAGTAATGGATTTTGTGATTTTGATTTCACATTAAAAGATGGTTCAGCCAAAGGTATAGCTTTAATTGATACAAACTTTGAACCCCCTATTAGAATCATGAACTATTGTAATGAAATATTTTCAAGAGATTATATTAAGTATGTTAAAAATCATCAATAATATTATTTTCACAATTATATCTTATACTAATTTTTTTTTTTTTTTTTTTTTTTTTAAAACAAAAATAGAAATTCATTAAAAAAAGCGATGGAACTTAGAGAAAAACTTTCAAATGATAAAATTATTGATATTGGACCAAAGTCAGCATATAGATTAGTTAATGATGGTTCAGATGGTTTATCAGGATTAACAGTTGATGTTTTTGCTGATTATTTACAAATTACTGTAATTATTATTATTATTTCCTATTTTTTTTTTTTTTAATTTATTTTATATACATATATTAATACAAATTTATTAGACACTTTCAGATCATTGGCATCCTCATGTTAGATATATATCAGAATATTTATTAAATGAAACTGGTAAAAAAGGAATATATTGGAAAATTAGTACAAAAGATCAACAAATGTCTAAACTTTATTTAGGAAAAGGTTATGAATTAGATGAAGCCAATCAAACAACATTGATAATTGAAGAGAATGGTATGAAATCTTATATAGATTTATTGGATTTAAAATCAACAGGATTTTATTTAGAACATAGAGATAATAGACAAATTATATCAAACCTTTTCAAAGGTAGAAATGGTGGTTCAATTCTAAATTTATTTGCACATACTTGTTCATTTTCAATTGCACCTTGTGTCAATGGTCATAAAATTCAAACTTATAATATTGATGAGTCAATTAAAAACTTTAAATTTGCAGATAGAAATTTTAAATTGAATGGTTTAGATACAAATTATCATAAATTCTCTCAAAAAGATGTTTTCACACAATTGGATTATTTAAAATCTAAATCCACAAGATTTGATGTAATCGTTTTGGATCCACCACCTCGTACAAAAGGTAATGGTTTTGGTATATTTACAAGTAAAGATTGTTATAGAGATTTATTACAATTGGCAATACCATTATTAAATCCTGGTGGTTTCATTGCTTCTTTTGTAAATACTCAATCAATATCTGAATCAAAATGGTTAAGACAAATTGGTGTTAAAAATGATTTAGAAATTAATGAAAATCATTCAA
Source organism: Dictyostelium discoideum AX4 (assembly GCF_000004695.1). Taxonomy (NCBI): domain Eukaryota; phylum Evosea; class Eumycetozoa; order Dictyosteliales; family Dictyosteliaceae; genus Dictyostelium; species Dictyostelium discoideum. Next base: position 2,944,741 of record NC_007088.5, read on the forward strand.
AAAAACAAATTACAATACCAACTGATGATAATAATAATAATGATGATTTAAATGAAATTTCACAATTAAATATTAAAGAAGCACAATTTTCAAATTTTACTAAAAATGTATCACCATTTATCAAATTACCTAAATTTAAAGCAGTTCAATATTTTGATCAATCTCAAGATTTTAATGTAAGAAAAGGTGATGAAAATATTGCACAACAATTAAAAGGTGTATTGTTAAAGAATAAGGTTGACTATTCAAAAACTAAATATTATTCAAGTAAACAAGATTAGGAATAATAATAATTATATATATTGATTTTTAATTTTTTTAATTTTTTTTTTAATAATAATAATAATAATAATTTTTTTTATTTTTTTTTATTTTTTTATACAAATAAAATCCTCATAAATTTTAAAATTAGATTTTACATATGTGTATTTATATATACATATATATTTGTTTTTTTATTTATTTATTTTTTTTGATTTTTTATTTTTTTTTTTTCCCAAATATCAATATAATGTAAGGATATTTAATTAATTATTTTTCAATTATCAGAATAATAGTAAACTTGACTCGATGGAGAAGAAGATATTATATTATCATTTGTTGGCGTTGATATAAAATTTGATTCATTCAATGAAACTTTGTGTTCATCATTTTTTGAGTCATTAAAAGAATAATCAAAAGTATTATTATTATTATTATTATTATTATTATTATTATTATTATTATTATTATTATTATTATTATTATTATTATTATTATTATTATTATTATTATTATTATTATTATTATTATTATTATTATTATTATTATTATTATTATTATTATTATTATTATTATTATTATTATTATTATTATTATTATTATTATTATTATTATTATTATTATTATTATTATTTAAATTGTTGTTATTATTATTATTGTTATTATTATTATTATTATTATTATTATTATGAGCATGATTACTATTGTGTGGTGGCAAAGGTGGTAGAGATGATGATGAGTTAGAAGGTGTAGGAATATGATGAATTTGTTGGGAGATTTGTTGGCTATGTTGTTGTTGTTGTTGTTGTTGTTGTTGTTGTTGTTGTTGTTGTTGTTGTTGTTGTTGTTGTTGTTGTTGATTTAATTGTTGTAATTGTTGAGTTTGGCTTAATGATGACTGATTATGATTATTTTCATTATATTGGAAATTATAATCTTGAGAATTACTTCTCTTTTTTGGAGTACTAAGTGGACTTGAATTTTGAATTTCCATTGAATATGATCTTTTTACACTAACACTATTATTATTATTATTATTATTATTATTATTATTATTATTATTACTACTTTGTTCTTGTAATTGAGGTGAATGTGGTATATTTAAATTACGTTGTTGTGGTAGAATTTGTTGATTGTTTTTATTTTGATTATTTTGATTATTTTGATTATTTTTTTGTTGATTTTCAGTAGCCATTTGTTGTAATTGTAAATATTGAAGATATTCAGGAGTAATTACTTGAGCTTTCGATAACTCATCAAGATATTTTCTTGATGGTTTTATTTCATCACGAGGTAACATATCGATAAGAAAATCAAAGGTTTCACATCTTGATAATGAGTTTATTATATCGGTTCTTTGAAGAGTTCTTCTTTTATTCATTTCAGTGTGTACCCATGATCTATGGGTCATTTCTAATATTAAAATTTCACATGCTTTTGCAAATAAAATCGGTGCTTCAGATGAAATTTTCTAAAATAATAATAAAAAAAAATTATTGTTTAAAAAGTAAAAATTAAATTTAGTGAAAAAAAAACAATAAATAATGATATTATAAATAAAAAATAAAAAATTAAAATTTACATTAACATCTTTATCGGATTTCATAATTTTTTTAATTCTTGCTAATGGTAATTCATGAGTTTTAAAATCTTCAGTTTTATGAATATCTCTTAGTTGAGAAGACCAAAAACTTGAAAGTTTATTTTCTAAATGATTTTGAAGTTGATTTTGAAATGAACTTGAACCATTACTTTGGAATCTTTGATTTGGAGTTGAGGTTGGAGTGGTTGGATGTGGAGTAGTTGGATGTGGAGTAGTTGAAGAGGGTGATGATAATGCAGGTGTCCCATTTCCATTACTACTACTATCATTAAGTGAAGGATATTGTGGTATTGGTGGCAAGTTAATGTGTAAATTTGGATGATGATGATGGTGATTACTATGATGGTGATGCGAAGAAGATGATAATGACGAAGATGACGATGAGGAAGAGGAGGATGCAGAAGATGGATGCTGATGTTGATTAAAATGAATTCCACTATCATTTAAAGGTAACATATTATTATTACTTGTATCGGGATGGTTATGACTATGGTGTGGTGAATTCATTGGGGAAAAATTATAATTAAAATTACCATTCATTGAATAAGAAAAATTATTTCCATTATTATAACCATTACTTGAATTTGCTTCATGAGATGAATAAATATCTACATTTTCAGTGGAAATATTTGGAGTGCTTGAATGTGGTGAATGTTGTTGAATTGATTTATAATTATGGTGGTGATGATGGTTATTATTAATATTATTAATATTATTATTATTATTATTATTATAATTATTGTTATTATTGTTATTATGGTGGTTGTTGTGACTATTTGATGTGGAACCTGTGGACGCAGATGATGGAAAATGTAATAAACTATGAATTTGATTTTCCATTTAATTATATTTTTAAAAAAGTTGGATTTTTTTTTTTTTTTTTTTTTTTTTTTATACAAATTTTATTTTTTAATTATTTATTTATTTATTTATACAAATTTTATTTTAATTCTAATATTACAATTGTTTTTCAAATAAAAATAATTTAACAACAAAGAAATTTTTTTTTTTTTTTTTTAAAATAAAGATTTAGTTAATCTCCTTTTTTTTTTTTTTTTTTTTTTTATTTTTTTTATTTTTGTTTTTTTTTTTTTTATTTGACAGGTTGTTTTTATATTTTTCCTTAAATAAAGAAAAAAATGGTTTATAGATAAAATAAAATCAACAACTTATTTTTTTTTTTTTTTTTTTTTTTTTTTTTTTTGTAGTTATGGTTTTTTATTTGGATTTTATCAAATCATATTTTATTTTTTTAAAAAACTGATAAAACCAAATTATTGCTATTGGTTTGCTTTTTTGTTTTCCAAAAGGAAAAAAACAAAAAAAAAAAAATTAAAAAAAAATAAAAAAAAATTAAATTATTTTAAATGTTAATTTTAAAAATTAATTTAAAAATTAATTTTAGAAATTAATTTAAAATAAAAACAACTGATCGAAAAAAAAAAAAAAAAAAAAAAAAATAAGTTGTTGAATTAAGGAAAAAAAAAAAAACAATAACAACAACAACAACAACAGAAATATTGATAGTTATTTTATTTTAAAATAGGTGGGTTTTATATTGCTGATAGTGTTTAAGGGTAATGATAAAAAAAAACAATGGTTGAGGTATATAATTTTTTTAATAATTTGAAAAATATGAAAAAAAATAAATAAATAAAATAATTGAAAAAAAAATAAAATTTTAATACAAGGTTATTATTTACTACCACACTATAAATAAATAAAAAAATTTTAAACCTTGGAGGTTGCTTATGTATTTGAATAATTTTATTATTATTATTATTATTTTTATTTTTATTATTATTTTTTTTTTTTATTTTATTATTTTTTTTATTTTTTTTTTTTATTAATTTATTTTATTAATTTATTAATTTATTTTATTTATTACTATTTAAAAATAATAATTTTGGTATTGAATGAAGATCTCGAAAAAAAAAAAAAAAAAAAGTGTGAGATTCTAAAGTTTTTTTTTTTTTTTTTTTTTCTTTCTTTCTTTCTTTCTGAGATTACTAATTTATTCGAAAAAATATAATTATGTTCTTTAATTGCGAATAATGTGGAAATTAGATCTTTTACCAATCACTAAGATTAGTAAGACAATGGAAAAAAAACAATAAATTTATTATTGACTTTTTATTATTATTATTTTATTATTTTTATTTATTTTTATTATTATTATAACAAATGTGTTTTTTTTTTTATAATTATTTCTTATATGAAATTATTTTGACGCAATTGTTGAAAATCAAAATTATTATTTTTAAAAGAAATTTTGTAAAATGAAAAAAAAAAAAAAAAAAAAAAAAAAAAAAAAATTATTTATTATTATCTATTGTTATAGGGAAAGAGGATTGTAATTTTTAAAAAATTACAAAGGCTAAATTGTTATTATTATTATTATTATTATTATTATTATTATTATTATTATTATTATTATTATTATTATTATTATTAATATTATTATAATTGTTATTGTTATATTATTTAAAACCACACAAACACACAGCACACAAACCACACTTTTTTAATCATATAAATTTTATAATTATAATTATTTATATTAAAATGGAAAAAAAAAAAAAAAAAAAAAAAAGTGAATGGAAGAAGAAAAAAAAAAAAAAAAAAAAAAAAAAAAATAGAATAAATTTATAAAATATATGAAATATATAAAAAATAAATAAATTTTATAATTTAATTATTTATACTCTGTAAAGGTAGTTACTATTTGAAATTTATAGCCGACTGTTTTATAATTCCTTTTCAGGTTTATTTTTTAGTATTTATAATTGTTTAAATTTGATTTTTTATTTTTTATTTTTTATTTTTTTGGTTTTTTTTTTTTTTGGTTTTTGATTTAATTAAAAATTATTTAAAAAAGATGGTATAAATACTACTAAATAATGATAGTTAAACAACACACACACACTCTCTCTCTCTCTCATTCACACTCATTCACACAAAGACACCACTGATATTATTTTTTATAAAAAAAAAAGAAAATAAAAATATGATAATTGTGATAGTGAGTTAAGATGGCGAATATAAATTAAGTGTGAGTGTGTTTGAGAGAGACAGACAGAGAGTGTGTGTGTGTAGTGTGTTTGAGAGAGAGTGTGTGTATGTGGTTAAATTTATATTGGTAGGAGGTGGTAAAGAAAAAATACTTTAAATTAAAATAAATATGTTTCTATAATATATTTTTTATTGTTATTGTTGTAGTTGTTGTTGTTAAAATTGTATTTGAAATTTTGATAGTTTAATAATAGTCATTGACTGGTTGGTTGTAAGAGTGGTTGGTTATAATAAATGGTTGGCTGTTTAGTTTGGCTGCAGCAAAACAATGATTATTATTATTATTATTATTATTATTATTATTATTATTATTATTATTATTATAGTAGTTGTGGTTAGAAAGAGTTGTTAAAGTGTTATAAAACCTTTTTTTTTTTTTTTTTTTTTTTTTTTTTTTTTTTCCATATTCACCTTTTTATTTATTATTTTTATTTATTTTTATTTTTATTTTATTATAATGTCATGATATTTTAGTATATCCATCTACAAAACAAATATAAAAGGATTAAAAACAAAAAGAAATTGAAACAACAAATGAGATGAGAGTAAAAAAAAAAAAAACAATAAAAAACAATAAATAAATAAACAAAAAAAAAAAAAAAAATTAAAAAATTAAAAAATTAATATTTAAACATTATAAATAAAATCCACAAAAAAAAAAAAGAATACTATTTGAAAACCATTTATTGTAGTTATAATTTATAAATTTATTCAATGGGAGTATTATTATTAGTAATATTAATTTTTTATTGTTGTTTTTGTTTTTGGTGTTATTAAACACCATTTATTAACCACTATATAACACACTCACACTATTTATAATATTATAAAATAATTATTCCCATTTGTAGATATGATTGTCAATTTTTTTATTTATATTTATGTGTGTAACATATCACATATATCATATATAGTTTTTTTTTTTTTTTTTTTTTTTTTTTTTTTTTTTTTTTTTTTTTTTTTTTTTATAAAAAATAAAAAATAAAAAATAAATTTTATTGCTATTGTCTCACTACAATAAAATAACAATAAAATTTTAACCAAATATTTTTCTTCTATGAGGAAATAAACCTCTGAATAAGTTTTTAACAATATATTCTTTTTTTCTATATCTCTTTTTATTTTTTTTATTTTTATTTTTATTTTTATTTTTATTTTTATTTTTTGTGAATTCTTAAAAATTTTACTTAAAAATCTAAATGTAAAAAAAAAAAATAATAATTATAATAATTTGAGGGATAAATATTGTTAAGGTAAAATTTTATTAATTTTTATTATTTTATTATTTTATTATCATTTTATTATTATTATAATAATTTTTTTTTTTTTTTTTTTTTTTTTTTTTTTTTTTTTTACAGTATTAAGCAGATCTACATCTTGAAAATTGTATGGGTTTGTGTAATGCATTTGAAAAAATTTCCCAAAATAAAAAAAAAAAAATTGGTTTTTACAATAAAATATTTTAGTACAAATTCACATATCTAAGATTTTAAAAATTTCATCCCATATTGATATTATGGGTGTATTAAAAAAGGATTGTTTCCCATAAAATTTAAAAAACAATTTTTTATTTTTTGTTTAATTTTATTTTATTTCATTTCATTTGGTTGTGGTGTTTTGTCGGGTGGTTAAAAAAATAAATAAAAAAAAAAAACAAATTTCTAAAATTTCGTTAGTTTTTACAATTTTTATTTTATTTTTTTTTTTATTTTTTTTTTTATTTTTTTTTTTATTATTATGATCAAATATCACACCTATCTAAATTAGTATAATAAGATAATATGATACGATTAGTATATAATAATTTTCGAAAACTTCCAAAAACGCTTTTAATACCATCATTCCAAAAACAACCACATCCCATACATTTTAATTTCAACAAAAAACATTTTTTTACTACTATTAATAATAATAATACCAATGAAACAATATTAACAACTGAAAATACCCCCACCAATTTAACCCCAAATAATAATAATAAAATAATAATTAAAAATACTGAAGATGAAATTAAAGAAACAATATTTTCTGTTCAAAGGTTTTTATTTATTTATTTATTATTTTTTTTTAGAAAATAATATTAATAATTTTCTTTTTTCTTTTTTCTTTTTATTTTTTTTTTTTTATTTTTTTTTACTTTTAATAATAAAGGGAATTAAATATTATAGAATTAAATGATTGGTATAATGTTAATATTACAAAAATATTTTCAGAGAATAAAGAACTTAAAAATAGTGAAATTAGTAAACCAATTTTAAAATTACAACAAATATTTAGAGATAATTTTGAATATTCATTTTATGAGATGTTAAAATTTGCATACCCTAAAGAAGAATGGGATAGAGTTAAATTGGTAAAATCAATTGATAGGAATAAATATTTTTGGTTAAATCAAGATAATATTGATTCTTTTATTCAATCTTTTACAACTGATATGAAATTCGATCAAACTCATCGTAAATTTGATAGGTTTCGATATAGTGATGAAAATGAAACTGATAATGAATATCTTAAACAATGGTATAAAGTTCAAAAAAATGATTTTATAAAATTTAAAGGTCGTCCAATAATTGCACAATTTAATGATTCAATTTATGGTTTTCTTTGTAGTTATTATCCAAATTATAATTTTAAACCTTGGTTATTTACATCAGCTCCAAGGTATACCTTATTTATTATTAATTTATTATTAATTAATTATTTATTAATTTATTAATTATTTATTAATTTTTTTATTATTATTTTTTATTATTTATTAGAAATTTTTGGAAACCAATTGAAAATCAAAAACAATATTTACAATGGTTAGGTAAACAAATAGGATTCACAGAATATAACCATTGGTATGGTATTGGTAAAAATGATTTTGTTAAAAATAATGGATCATCTTTATTATTATTATATAATGGATCACCAGCAAAAGTGATTATAGAAGTTTTTAAAGATGATTATGATTGGAAAGTTTGGAAATTTAATAATTTACCAATATTAAATGATAATAAAAATAATGTTGATAATAATAATGATAATAATAAAAATAATAAAATTGAAGAAATTAAAGATGAATTAAAAACTTTAAGAGAATTTTTTAAATTTGCAGGAGAATATTATAATATTTTAGATATTAAAGATTGGTATAGAGTTTCAAATTCACAAATTCAATATATTGGTGGATCACAACTTGTTAAAAAACATGGTGGATTATTTAATTGTTTAGAGATTTTATATCCAGAAGAGAAATGGGATTATCATATTTATTCACAACCTGGTAAAAAATCATCACAACGTTTATTATCAATTTATTTAAATCATTTATTTATTCAAAATAATAATAATAATAATAATAATAATAATAATGATAATAATAATATTGAAATATTTGAAGATTATAGACATCCAAATTTAAAATATCAACAATTAAGTAATCATTCATTTCATTTAGATTTTTTTATACCTCAATTATCATTAGCATTTGAATATCAAGGTAAACAACATTATATGGATGTTCCACGTTTTGGTGATTCTACAATATATCAAAATCGTGATAATGAAAAAAGATTAATTTGTAAGAATAATAATATCACAATCATTGAAATTCCATTTTGGTGGGATAATCAAATTGAATCTTTAATTGGTACAATTATCACTGAATTACCAAATTTAAAAGATCAATTATTAATAAATTATAAAAATTATTTATTAAATTATAAAAAAAATAATAATCAAATTATTAATAATAATACTAATAATAATAATAATAATCAAATTATTAATAATAAAAATGATAATAATAATAATAATAATAATAATGGTGATAATGGTGATAATGGTGATAATAATAAAAATAAAAATAATAATAATAATAATAATTTAAAAAATATTAATGATAATAATAATAATAATGATAATAATAATAAAAATGGTAATAATAATCAAATTGATTTTGACACTTTTTTACCAATATCAAAAACACCACAAAAGGTTAGTAATCGTAAAAGACTTTTCAATAAAGAATGATTTTTGAATAAATCTAAAATTTAATCTTAAACAAAAGAAAAAAAAGTGGTTGGAAAATTTTTTTTAATTTATTTATTTGTTTAAAGAATAAAACAAATATATTATTTTTATTTCTTTTTTAAAAAAAAAAAAAAAAAAAAAAAAATTAAAATAATCTTTTAACTATAGTACTCAAATAAATAAAAAAATAAATAAAAAGTCATAAAAGAATAAAATTAAGGTTTGGAGAAAAAAAAAAAAAAAAAAAAAAATTTATTTATTTTTTTATTTATTTATTTTACAACCAATTATAACCACCATTAGATTTAAAAATTTTTTAATAAAAATTATAATATTTATTAACTTTTTGATTTATTTGAAATCAATGATTATTAATATAAATATAGCACCATTAACCACTTATCCCACAATAAAATAAAATATAAAAACTAAACCATGTAATCTTTATTTCCATCTCTATCAATTGCGATAGATAAATCTGATTGAGTTTTTTTTTTTTTTTTTTTTTGTTTTTTTTTTCCTTTTTTCATTTTCTTTTTTTTATTAAAAAGGTGAAGACGGTAATACCAATAAAAGCAATTGTAAGTTTTTTGTAAATAAGATAAATTATATATAATTAACAATTATTTAATATTTTTTTAAAGATACAAAATGGTGCATGTATTACCATTTTTATTTAATTTATTTTATTTTTTTTTTATTTTATTTTATTTTTTATGAACCTAGTGCGTGTGTGTATGTGTGTGGTTATTAATTTGATATAACCCACCCAGAATATCTAAATAAGCCAGTTGTTTTACCTTTTCTTTTTTTAATTTCCTTTTTATTTTTTTTAAATTTTTCATTTTTCATTTTCGAAATGACTTTCCCACATTATCTTATTTTTTTTTCCATTATTTTTTTTATTTGCAAATAAAATTTTTTTTTTTTTTTTTTTTTTTTTAATTTTTTTTATTTTTTTTTTATTTTTTTGGTATTTTTTTTTTTGTATAAAATTCACCTCTTTCATATTCTCTCCTCTGCAATATAAATTTTTTGTTTAACAAATTTTTTTTTTTTTTAATGTTTTTTTAAATATTAATTATAATTTTAATTTAAAATAGAAAATAAAAAATTAAAAAAAAAAAAAAAAAAAAAAAACGCACATTTTACTTTTGCACAAATTAAAAAGGAAAAAAAAAAAAAAAAAAAAAAAAAAAAAGAAGAAAAAGAAATCAATTAAACAATACATTTCGCAATATTTATTATAATTGTAATATTACATTAACAAAAGATAAAGTAGAGGGAAATAAAGGATATAAATAGAAAAAGAAGGAGAAGAAGTGGTGCGTAGTTAAATTATTATTATAATTTTATATTATAATAAAAAGATAATTTATTTATTGGTCATAATAATTTTACTTTTAATATAATAACTTTTATAATTAAAAAAAAAAAAAAAAAAAAAAAAACAAAAACAAAAAAGTATATATTAAATAAATTTAAAAAAACACGCGTGTATATCCCCATATATATATACGAAAAGAAATGAGAAATATTAAACACATCCAACTTAAGGATATGGAAGAGATTGACGAAAATGATGAAGAATTTGAAATTGATGGTGATGATATTAGACCAAGAAAAAAATCAGAATTCCAATCAACTCAAAATAAATCTACATTCAAAAGACTATTTGAATATTTAACTGAAACTAATTTTAAAAAATCACTACTTATCATTGCATTTTGTTCTTTCTTTATTATATTTACAATTACTGCATCATTAGCCACAAAAGGTAAAAAAAAAAAAAAAAATAACAAATAATATTTAAAAAAAAAAAAAAAAAATTTACTAATCATATGATTTTTAAATATTATTATTATTATGATTTTTAAAAATTACATTTATTTATTTTTATATTTATATTTTGAATTTAATTTTTAAATTTTAAGTTATTTCAGAGCAAATTATATATTCAAATATTAAATTACCAGGTAATGTTATACCAATTCATTATTTTACACATGTCGATATTAGAATGGAACCAAAATTTAATTTCAATGGTACAATTGTTTCAACATTGAATATTACAAGCGATAAAAATGATTTTATTGTGATTCATGCAGATGAAAGCACATTATCATTAAATAGTATTCACTTAGTATCAGTACCAAAATATAATAGTTCAAAACCGGTCAATAGTACCGATTTCGATTTGGAGTCATCTATCACTCCAACAAATAAAGTCTATAGTCCCGAAAATAGCTATTACATCTTATTTTTTAAGGATTTGAAAAAGTTTTTAGATGTATGTTATTTAAAAATTTTTTCAATTTCTTTTTTTCTTTTTTTTTTTTTTTTTTTTTTTTTTTTTTTTTTTTTTCAAAACTTGGATTTAATTTTAAATTTTTGATTTTTTTTTTTTTTTTTCAATTTTCCAGTTTTTTTTTTTTTTTTTTTTTTTTTTTTTTTAAAAAAATTTAGATTTAATTTATTAACTAATAATTACTTTATTATTAAAAAATAATTTAATAATTTAATAATTTAATAATTAAATAATATATTTATATTTTTATATATATAGAAAAATGGAAGTATTTTTAATTTATATATTAGTTATAATGGATCATTAGTTGATTCAGAAGGTACGAGTACATTAAGAGGATTATATTTATCATCATATAAGAATCCAAGTAATCATAGTGAATCAAAGTATTTAGCAGTAACACAATTTGAACCAGTTGATGCAAGATTATCATTTCCATGTTTTGATGAACCATCATTGAAAGCCAATTGGACAATTTGGATTACACATCCAAATAATTATAAAGCACTCTCAAATATGCCAGCCTATTTAGTGGAAGATAATAAGGTAGCCCATAAAACAACCACTCGATTCGATACTACCCCAAAGATGAGTAGTTATTTGGTTTGTATTGTAGTTCATCAATTTAGTAGTAAATCCGATTTCATTGACCGTAGAGGTAAAGAAGGTGCAACCTCTGTTCCATTGACAGTTTGGGCCGCCGATCATTTAATGGATACCGTTGATTTTTCATTGGATATGGCAAAGAAATCATTTGTATTCTTTGAAGATTATTTTGATATTCTTTATCCATTACCAAAGATGGATCTTGTAGCTATACCTGGTAAATTTTCTATTTTATTTTATTTTATTTTTTCCAATATTCAAATACTAATTTTTTCTTTTTTTTTTTTATTATTATTATTATTATTATTATTATTATTATTATTATTATTATTATTATTATTATTATTATTATTATTATTATTATTATTATTATTATTATTATTATTATTATTATTATTATTATTATTATTATTATTATGAAAATACTCTTTTATACTACTTGGGAAGATTTCGCTGCGGGTGCAATGGAGAATTTTGGTTTAATGACATTTAGAGAATCCGATCTACTATATAGTAATAAAACTTCAGATCAAGAGAATAAACAAAGAGTGGCAGAAGTGGTTTCACATGAGATTGCTCATCAATGGTTTGGTGATTTGGTCACAATGAAATGGTGGAATGATCTTTGGTTAAATGAAGGTTTTGCAACTTTTATGTCCTACAAGTGTATGCAAAAGGTATTGATTGATGAATTCGATAGTGAAGAGATCTTTCAATATAGTTCAAAACAACCTGGTCTAGATATTGATGCTTCACCATTCACTCATACAATCTCAAATAATTACACTGATCCATTGGATATTATGGCTTCATTCGATAGTGTAACCTATGATAAAGGTTCTTCAATTCTATTGATGTTGGAGGCAATGATTGATAGAGTTAAAGAGAATGCTTTTCGTGATGGTATTAGAAACTATTTGAAAAAGTATGCCTATGGAAATGCTGAAACCAATGATCTTTGGGAAATGTTGTATGACTCGATTGCACGTGACCCAATTATGGTAATACCTGACATTATGAATCAATGGACAACTTATCCAGGTTTTCCACAAATTAAAATCGATTCAATCGGTAACAATTCATATCGTATCACTCAATCTAAATTCACTCAACCAAATACAACTCGTCCAAGTGATTTCAATGCAAACTCTATTTGGTGGATGCCAATTAAAGTCATTGACAATTGTGAAAACACTGATGACCTTTACATCTCCAATAAATCCATTCAATATAAGGGTTGGAGTGATCAAGCTTGTGGTACCCCAGCAAAGGATAGTTTTATATTTGCAAACTCTGATGCCACTGGTTTCTATCGTACCCTCTATGATAGCTCAATCTTTGATAAGATTGTAAATAGACTCAATGAGAATGCCACTGAACATTTCACAACTCTACAAAGAATTTCTTTTGCTGATGATCTCTATGCATTCTCAAAGATTGGTGCAATTCCAACTTCTGTAGCTTTGAAAACTTTTTACTATACCACCGTCTCTGTTGAACCAAATTTCGTAGTTTGGAAAGATATCCTAAGTTTCCTTTCATTTGTTCACAATCGTTTAGAAACCGTTGTTCCATGTTATATTCAATACATTAAAAAAGCTCAATACATTTTCAATAAAGGCTTATTACCACTCATCAAACTTAATATTACTTCGGATGATGAACTCTCCTATAATCAATTGGAATTAAGAAAATCTGCCTTTTCAAAAGTAAACTCCTTATCAATTACTTCTTTAAGAATTCATCTTAATCAAATTTATTTAGATAATAGTAATTATAAATTTTTTTATTTTTTTATTTTTTATTTTCTAATAGAATCTTTTTTCTAATAATAATTGTTTTTTTTTTTTTATAAAAATTAAATAACTACAGTTGATACACCAGAAAATATTGATCCATCAATTAGAGCTCCATTATTCTCATCAATTATACAAAATGGTGATATTGAAGAATATGAATGGGTAGTTAATAGATTTGAAAATACAAATGCAATCAATGAAAGAATCGATGCTTTGAAAGCAATTTCCAATCCAAAGAATCCACAATTAATTAGAAATACTTTAAAAATGCTTTTAGATGTAATTATTTTAATTTTTAATTTTAATTTTTTAATTTTTTTTTTTTTTTTTTGCTAATCCTTTATAATTTAAATTAGGGTAAAATTAAAAGTCAAGACTTTTATATGGTTTTCTTGGAAATGTCATATTCACCATTTGCAAGAGAATTAGCTTGGAACTTTTTATTAGATAATTTTAATTTCATTTCAGAGTAATTATTATTATTATTATTATTTTAATTATTATTATTATTATTTTTATTATTTTTTATAATATTTTTCCAAGATTTTATTTGGTTTCTAATAAGTTTATTTTTATAAAAATAATAAATAGGAATTCAACACCAGGTGATATTGGTAAATATGTAACCTATTTTGCATCATCAATGGATTCCCAAGCAAAAATTGATCAAATTAAACAATTTTTCACAGATGCTCATCCAATCCCAGCCTCTTCGTTGGCAAATGCTATATCAAGTATTCAATACAATATGAATTGGTTAAAAAACCAAGCACCTGAACTTTGTAATTTTTTAAATAAATAATTATAATTTTAATAATTATAAATTCTATTTTTCTTTTTTTTATTTATGTTTAAATAAAAAAAAAAAGTAAAGTTATTTATAACTTTTTTAGTTTGATTTTTTTTTATTATCTTTTTTTTTTTTTTTATTAATCTTTTTTTTTTTTTTTTTTTTGTTTATTTTTTATTTTTTATTATATGTCATATTTTATTTGTTTTATAAATTATTTGGTATTAATTTTTTATTATTTTTTTTTTTTTAAAGTACTTTGCTCTTTGGTGCTTCGTATCTATCTGGAACTTGGAGATCAGAAATACAACAAATACCAGTGAATAAAATGGCTAATAAGATTGAGATAATCAAATAAGCAGAAAGGACTGGACCAGTAACATAAGTGAAATGTTGTTTAGTTGGTTCATTTGATCCTGAACTACTTGATCCACTACCTTGTTGGCTGGCTGAATTTAATGATGATGAACCATCTTGTAAAAATGATTGTTCAACTTGTTTGTTGAAAGTCTATTTTTTTAAAAAAAAAAATAAAGATGTTATTTACAATGTTAGTAATATTTCAGATATAAAGTTTACCTAATCTCACAATCAGGAGATAGAGAGAGAAGAAAGAAGAGAAAAAAAAAAAAAAAAAAAAAAAAAAAAAAAAAAAAAAAAAAAAAAAAAAAAAAAAAAAAACTTACAGCTTGAACATCAAATTCATGAGCAGAAGCAGCAGTAAAGAAAGAAACGAATGATGATTTTTCAACAACAGATTGGAATTGTTTGATGGTTGAGTCTTGATTTTGAGCGAGTAAAACAACTACGATATCAACAACTTTGTTTGATAAGGTTGGTTGAATTTTTGAGGCTTCTGATAATAAAATATTTTGGGCACCTTCAATTTCAAATTGGGTGTCAGATTCTTTGGCAACAAAAACTGATCCTTTGATACCTTTTAATTGTGATACAATATTTAAAACTCCAACTTCTGATGATGGAACGAAAATGTGTGATTTTGATTCTTCAACTGAATTCTAAATAATAAATAATATTAATATTAAAGGTTAAAGAATATTGATATGTTAAACATTTATCATTGATAATCCTTTGTCATTGATCAAATGACAGAATTAAAAATAATATTAAATGTTTCCACTAATCTATTTTATGATAATTATTTTACCTTTAAATTTTTAAATAAACCACCATTACTATTTGATGAATATGAATCAAAAACGGTTGAGAGTTGATCTGAACGAAGCTATTTAAATATAAAATAATTATAATTAGTAATCTTAAACCAAAGAGTTATCAATGTATGAATAAAGAAGTTGATTGATTGATTAATTATTACTATTATTTTAAAATAAATTATATTATTATTATTATTATTATTATTATTATTATTATTATTATTATTATTATTATTATTATTATTATTATTATTATTATTATTATTATTATTATTATTATTATTATTATTATTATTATTATTATTATTTTTGGAAATTATTATTAAAATCAAAATTAATGAAGGTGGGTTGTGATTTTTATTTATTATTATATATATAAAATATATATATTTGGATTGTATATATACTACTTTTGGTTCTACAAAAATTGTAAGAGTTTCAACGCTGTTTTCATTAATGATTGATTGAATAAGTGTTTTAAAGTGTTCTTGAGTATATTTGTTTACTGAATTGCTTGGGAATACACTAAAATTTTTAAAAAATAACAATTAGAAAAGAAAAAAAAAAAAAATAAATAAAAGAGAGAGAAAAAAAAAAAAAAAAAAAAAAAAAAAAGAAAAAAGTTATAAGTAAGTACTTACTTATCCTTTGAACTCCAACCTAAAATTGGAACATATGATGATAAAACAGCACCTAAAACAATATTTAATAAAAGGAAAATAATTGCTCCTTTATTCATTTTTTATTTTTTAATTAAAAAAAAATATATATATATAATTTTAAAGTAGTTTAAAGTGACTGGTTGTGTGCTGAGAAAAATAAATTGAAAAATTTTGAAAATAAAAAAAAAATTTGAAAAAAAAGAAATTTTTTTTTTTTTTTTTTTTTTTTTTTTTTTTTTTTAAAAAAAAAGATAATATATTGTGAAAAACGAAAAAAATTGATTAATTGTTTTTATTTTTTTTATTTTTTTATTTTTTTTTTTTTTTCCTTTTTTTTGTTTTATACTGGGACTTTGTGTTTTGATTAAAAAAAAAAAAAAAAAAAAGAAAAAAAGAAATAAAAATAGTCAAATGAAAAAAAACCAAAATTAAAATTTTAAAAATTATTTTCATTTTTTGGCCTGGTTATTTTTAACCAGGAAATTAAAAAAAAAAAATTAAATTAATTTTGGTTTTTAAATAGAAAAGATTTTTAATAAAAAAAAAAAAAAAAATAAAAAAAAAAAAAAATAAAAAAAAAGATTTGTTTGAAAAATTAGTAATAGCACCTTTTGTTTTACTATTGACTTTTATTTGGTTATTATTTTATTATTATTATTATTATTTTTTAAAAAATAATTATTATTTAGTTTAAATGTACAGAATGATAATATTGAGCTAGATTATTAAATATAAATAGGATGATAAGGTTTTTTTCCATGCAATTTTGCATTGCAGACCGGACAGCTTTTTTTCTTTTTTAAGGCATTGACGATACAATCAGAGCAAAATATATGCCCACAAAGAGTTGAGACATATGGCTTTGTATCTTCAAAACAAATTGGACATTCCAAATTTTTTGATTTTTTATCACCGCCATTGGATTGCGTATCAATTGCTTTCTTTGATTCATTTTCTTTTTCCATTTCTTTTTGAAGTTTCCAAAGTTCTGAATTTTCAGATATCGAGGATAATGATGAGTTACCTTGTTTTTCGAGTATATGAATTACCTCTGGTTTAGTTGTTTGGATGGATGCTGTTGCAGTAGTGTTGTTGTTATTGCTATTATTGTTATTTCTGACAGCTGAACGATTTGTGCCAACCAAAGATTGACGATTTGTTGGTCTAAAAAATGAGTCGTCGCTTGAGTCACTATTGCGGTCCCTACCACCAAACCCAAAACTAATGTCAATATTTTCATCAAAAAGATCCTCTGGACTAATTGGGAATTGATTTCTACGATCAAAGTGAACATCATCATCATCATCGTCTTCATCATCATCGTCTTCATCATCATCATCATCATCATCATCATCATCGTCATCGTCGGTATCAAAATTATGATAATGTTTTCTCTTTTTTAAACTATTACCACCATTACCATTATTACCAATAGGGCCATTTCCTACAGCACTACCACTATGATTATTAAAAATGTTTAATACTATTGGAAATTGTTGTTGAGATGGTGGTGGTGGTGGCTGATGTTGTGTTCTAGAATTAAAGAAACTATTATTTCTAAAAAAAGTAAAGTCATTCGCTTGTCTATTAAGGAATCTATTATTACTATTATTATTACTATTATTATTTCTATCATTATTATGATTATTATTATTATTAGCTAAACGTGTTGCTGTCAGTACTAAAACTGGTGATTGTGGTGGAGAAAGAGTAAGATCCACAACTCTGTCATATAAAAAAAAAAAAAAAATTAATAAATCAATGTCAACAAAAACCGTGGTGTATATTATAACTTACTCTTTATCTTGATTGTTGTTTTGGTTATTTACATTTGTGGTGGTGGTAGTGGTAGTTGTGGAAGTTTCAGTAGTTTCAGTATTTGAAATAGGTGTGGGTTTATCATTATCATTTTCACCATCATCATCTTCATCATCTTCATCATCATCACTCAAATCTATAATAACTACCTGTCTACTTGATTGGCGTTGATTCTGTTTTTCACCCTCTTTTTTGATATTAAGGTCTATTTGTTGTGATTGTTGTGATTGTTGTGATTGTTGTGATTGTTGTGATTGTTGTTCCTCTTCTTTATTTTGTTCTCCATTTTGTTGTTCATTTTCTTCATTATGTTGTTCATTTTCTCTATTTTCTTGTTTCTCCTCTACATTTTGCTTCACCTCTTCATTTTGTTTCTCCTCTTCATTTTGTTTCACCTCTTCATTTTGTTTCTCCTCTTCATTTTTTTTCTCCTCTTCATTTTGTTGTATTGGGTTCTTCACACCAAATGCGAAATCCTCTTGTGGGTTTTCATGTTGAACTAATTGAGAGGTACCATGAGCAATTGTTTTATTTTTATCATCTTTTTGTTGCTTATTTTCTTCATCTATCTGCCTATCCATCAATTCAAATATATCATTTAAAATTTCGGGTATATCTTGTGATGTTTGGCTGTCCATTTTATAATAATATTATTTTATTATTATTTAATATATACTTTTAATATTAGATGATATCTTTAATTCTGTATAACTTGTAAACTTGGTTTTTATAATTTGAAGGTGTGAAACATTTATTGTGTATATTTTTTTTTAATTTTTATCTTTTGAAATATCTCTTTGAAAAATTCAAGTTTGAAAAAATATGAGAAAAAAAAAAAAAAAAAAAAAAAAAAAAATTATTTTAAAAAAATTTTTTTTGTATTTATTTTTATTTTTATTTAATTTTTTTTTTTTTTATTTTTATTTTTTTTTATTTTTTTTTCTGACCCATAAATAGTAGTTCGATTTATTCCAAGCATTGTTGGAAGAAAGAAAAAAAAAAAAACAATAAAATAACCAACTTGGTTCATTTCCAATATTTTGAAAGTTTTTTTGATTATAAAAAAAAAAAAAAAAAAACCATAAATAAAGTTTAGTCCAACCACAAAATTTTTAATTAACAAAAACATAGCCCGGCTTTTAAAAGCCACAATTTATTACAAAAAAAAAAAAAAGACAGAAAATTAAAATATGGAAATTGTATTTTTTTTTAAAATTTTTTTGTTTTTTTATTTTTTTTATTTATTTATTTATTATATTAATAATAATTATTATTATTAATTTTATAAATTGGTAATTATAATAGTACATGGGTTTTTCTTTTTTTTTTTTTTTTTTTTTTTTTTTTCTTTTTTTTTTTTTTTTTTTTTTTTTTTTTTTTTAAATAAATTTATATTGTACAGAAGTTTAGGGAAAAAAATCACATCGTGAATTAATTTGTTTTTTAAATTTTTACAAATAATTAAATATATATACTTGGTTTTTTAATTTTTTTTTTTTTTTTCTTTTTTTTTTTATAATCAATTATTTCCTTGACCATTTGTTGAAGTGGAAATTTGAATATTTTGCATTTCAACAGTCTGTTTTTCTTCATCAGATGATGATAAAGAAGATGAAGATGAACCTTCATCATTATAATTTTGTTGTAAACCATAATTATTATTTAGATTTTGTTGATTATTTACCATATTTGGATGTCTTTCCAAAGAACATTGCTCCATATCGGAACTACATTGCACATCATCACCAGTTGGATGACCACCCATAGTTTTACCAGAAGTACCACGACTTGAACTATATGGTGATGGATTGTTATTGTTTTTATTCTTTTCCAATTTCTTTTGTACATCAGTAAAGTAACCAAAGAATGTGAAAACTGTTAAAATCTTTGCACCAAAATAACGCCACATTAATGGATTATTATAGATAAATGTGACAGATGCCCAAAAACCATGGGATACACTCAAATAGGTGTGGAGAATATTGAGTGCTGGTGGAAACATATTTAAACCATTTACAATACGATTAACAACTGCAAATACCCAACAAACAAGGAAAACTATGATATAGTTGATCAATTTGAATTGGTATGTTAAATGTTTCTCTTTATTATCACTAACACCATTATGAATAACAACATAGGTATAACGTGATGTTAAACCAACCAATACTGCTGAAATTGCCCAAATAAATAAGAATGGACCATAGAATAACCCAAATCTATATCCAGTGAAACTTACACCAATCCAACACCAATTACCAACAAATTGTACTGTATTTTTTGCCAACATAACAATTGTTGAAATTAATGGTAAACCCCAACATAATAAATAATAATATTTTTCAAATCTTTCTGGTTCTGGTTCTCTTTTTACAATTAACATATAAATACTAATTGCTAAAAAAAAAAATTTTTAAGAGAAAAAAAAAAAAAAAAAAAAAAAAAAAAAAATTAGCACATTTTCAAATAATCTGATCAAATCTTTTTTTAGATTTTTTTTTTTTTTTTTTTTTTTTTTTTTTAAAAAAATTTAAACTTACCAAGACATAAAGTCCACAACCAACATGCAAAACTACCATATGTAATTACAATTGCATATAAATAACAAGGGAAACCACCATTGACAGCTGTATTTGTTAAAGTTAAAATTGTTGAAGGAAAATCTTTACAAAAGGAGGTAGCACAAAAACATGCAATTACTTTTGTAACATGATTACGCAAAAGTTTTAATCTCCAAAAACCAATCAACACTGCCATACAACCCAACATTGAAGAAAAATCGGCAAATAATAATAAAACCAATGATGTTTCATTGGCTGG